>NW_017671616.1:98852-173097 GCF_001879085.1 Nicotiana attenuata
ACGTAGTACAAAAGAAACCGAAGGTATACTACACTAACTAAAAGAAATAAATAATAAATAAAATTCGTTTGTTCGTTTTTTTTGTTTTGTTTTCGTTTTGTTTTTTTATATTATTAGACTACTTCCCTCAAGCATACTGTCTAAGTGGTCCGTCATCAGGAAGGGTCTCCTACATTTTCTGATTTTTTTATTTAATCCGACCTTAGCCCTCAAGAAAACCCGTCGACAAGTGTCCGTCGTTGGGCCAAGTCGGTGACGTCTAAGATAAGTACAAACAATTATGCACAAAAACAGAGGCACAGAACTACAACATACTTAATGCATATATACACTAACAATACACAACACTAAATCAAGTCTCCCACCCCACACAAAAAGAATATGGCATGTCCCCATGTCATAAAACAAATAAAGTGCAGAAGGGTAAGAAAACTTCCCTGGTCATCACTCGGAGTTGGAGACAGTGTTGAGGTCCATTTTACAAGCCCTCCCTATAGCGCGGAACCAAGCCATCATCCGGCTCTCAGACCTGGCCTGCCGTCTAGACATGGCATCCAAACGTACATGCAGGCCATCTACCGAGGTGCGAAGTTCTGCCACCTCTTCCTCCAAAGAAGGCAACCTGGGTCGGCTGGAGTGTGATCTAGAGAGTCCTTCCCCAGTCTGGGGTCGCCGAGAGGATCCGTCTACATCAAAAGATCTCTTGGGTGGTGCCATGGGTGCTGGGGCGTCATCATCGTCGTCAAGCTCAATGGGTGTGGGTGCATCTCTGCCCACTGTGATCTTCGCAGCTCTGAATGTTGCTCTTGTGGTCAAAGTTCCATCCGTAGGACTGGCGGGGACATCAGCCAGCAGACATAACCGCGTCACAAGTGAGGGGAAGTAAAACCCCTTAGACATCAGATGTGACCGGAGGAACATTTCATCTCCAATGAGTTTCGCTACATCAAAGTCCTTCTTGGTTACGAAGCACCAAACCCATAGAGCCCGTAAGCTGTTCACATCTCACGTGTTGCCCGTGGGCAATAACCTGCTGCAAATAATGGTGAACCAGCACTTAGCCTCCCATGTGAACGACCTGGAATGAAGGGTCATGTACTCCTGTATCCAAACTGGCCGTCCCCCTAAGCATATTGTCTCAATCAGAGTGTCCCAATCGACCCTTGGGGAGTTGTGGTAATAATCAGTTTCACCAGTGAACGGAGGCAGCTGCAAAACCTAGCGAATCTTCAGTAATGAGGCATCTACCACTTTGCCCCGCACAATCACAGAACGGCACATATGTTCCGGGCAGTTCGCATAGAACTCCCGGACCATCATTGGGTTGGCCGTTTCAGGTTCCTCGAACAAGAACTCCATCCCCCTCCGTCTGATTTCCTCGTACATGTCCGATTTTTCTACACGGAGGGCAGCCCTGTCAATAGCAATCTTAGGGACAAAGCTTTTTGTAGCTTTAGCATGAAACCTGTCCTCTGCCTCCCGTGACTCGAACCGGGTGGCATCATACGTCGGCAATTCAGAAGTGCTTTCCGTGTTCCTACGCTTCTTTCGGGCCATAGTACCTGCAATCAATTCAGTATAACGATCAGGTGCAGCCTAACATGTGCCAGTCGGATGGTTACTCAGACTTCGCGACCCGCTGGCACCAAACAGTTCCCTTTTGTCAAACTTGGCCAGTATAACCATCTAGTAAGGTGCCAAAGTTGACAACATCCACTATTGCCCCCACACCACTATCAATGCTACAATTCCGCCTTATAAGACCCCACGCAAGCTTCCACAAATTAATAACTGTTAAGTGCTACCACCACCCACCCACATGGCCTTCCATAGACGAGTAATTTGACAAAAAAGACAACTCCCAAGCCACATGCTGCACCTCACCCCACACAAAAATTGTCAACAAAGAACACACCCCCACTTCTACACAAATCAACCCCAAACACCATCTACAACACCAAATTTGGAGTCTAAGACCCCATTGCAACCAAAATCAAGAATTCTACACAGTAACTACGACATAATGCAAAGTACACAAAACAAAAGAAAAGTAGAACAACTTACTTGAAAATTACAGTGCCGCGTTTGCTTTTTTGAATCTGGCAGAGATTTTAATAGTCATGAATCAAGAAGGGTGTTCAAGCAAAAACAAAAAATATCCAACCGCATTCCAGCTGGATCACTCGCATCTTTGCGAAACCAAAAGGTTTCGTCGTTGACAACAAAGAGAACCTCTCAAGCTATAAGGTTTAATGAAAATGAAGAAAGACAATCGGAATCTCGATCACTTGCATTTTTGCGAAATCAATCGTTGACAACAAAAAGAACCTTTCAATGAAAATGAAGAAAGACAATCAGAAGCTGNCCCGAGGTATCGTTATCTCTAATCCAACCTCTAAACCCTCGGTTATGACTCTCGTCTATACTCCGGGAGTGATGTTGTTCAAACAAATACCTAAATATGCACTATCTCTCAAGTAGATACATAATAAATAGGAACAGCTAATTGAGGGCCCTTCAATCAACTACAACAAGAATGTAGTTGAACAAATAGAGATTAACAACCAATCAAAACTATATTAACATCACAATAAATTCATCCCCAACGGGTTCCACCAAAACCTTAGATTAGAAAAGTTAGCTACTCATGAAAATAACAAAAATCACAAAAGAATTCATATTCAAAGGTAAAAGAACAAAGAAGAAGATTAAAGATTGATGCCCAACGATCCTCCTTGCCTCTTGCCCTTCCTTCTGATATTTTTCACTTCCAAAAATCATTCTCCTCCTTCTTGGCCGGCTTCCTTCGTTTAATATAGGGTTTAGGGCTTAAAATCCTGTGTTTTGCACTTGGTCCCTGAAGTTTACGCGTCCTGCCGCGGTCCTACCGCGGTTATGCCAGGACCGCGGCCAGAGTGGCCTTCAGAATCTGCAGCAGCGTTCTGCCGCGGTCCTACCGCGGTTACGCCCGGACAGCGACATACCAGCTTCAGTTCTAGTTTTGTCCCTTCGCTTGGTGCACTTTGTGGATATTGTATGATTGGCCTCCTTTTCTCCGTAATTGATCCCAAAAGTACTCCACAGACTTCTTTTATTGGATATAGCCTGCAAAGCATGAAAAGCACTAATTAGAGCATTTTGTTATCACTTTTTACCGTAAAAAGCTATACAAAAATGTGATTCTTTAGGGCCTAATTATAGTCTAATTTACCTATTATCATAAGTAATAACCTGTTTCCTTCTTATTTGAGTTAGTTCAGCATGTGTTGTACCATGTAGCTTAGAATAGCAGGTCTACTTGCCTTAATTATTTATCTGAACTCTGTGCAGCATGTTTAGTGAATTTTCTATTTTTTCCTTGATTTGAACTTAGTCTAAACTGTAGGCTTTCTTGCTGTAACTGTTATTTCCGTTGTTTGAGCTGCATATTTACTTTGGGACTATGGAACGGTATTTCGGGAGATCCCCCTGTCTTGCATATTTACTTTGGGACTACGAAACAGTGTTCCAGGAGATCCCCCTGCCTTGCATATTTACTTTGGAACTACGAAACGGTATTCCGGGAGATCCCCCGGCACATTTACGTTTGGGACTACGTGACGGTATCTCGGGGGATCCCCTGTTGTTATCTCTGTGTACTGGGATGTTATCTTCTATGATTTCATTCTTGTTAAATTTCAGTATTTATTTTACTGCGATATTTCATTCTATCTTGTTTTATTATTTATATATATACTAGTAAGACCCTGACTTGACCTCGTCACTACTCGACCGAGGTTAGGATTGGCACTTACTGGGTACCGTTGTGGTGTACTCACGCCTCTCGTGCACATGTTTATCATGTGCAGATCCAGGTACCTCCTACTAGCCTCGAGTTTAGTTGCATGGTTGCTGCTTCCAGGAGACTTCAAGGTACATCTGCCTGTATCCGCATACCTCGGAGTCCCCCCTCTATCCCTTTATGTTAATTCTTCCCTTATTTCTATAGACACTGACGTATAGAACAGTTAGAAATTTGTAGAATCTTGTGACTTACGGTGTTCCAGTTCTTGGGAGTGTTATGTATATTTCGAGAGTTGATTATTGTATATGCGAGCGGCATCTATTTTGCTTATTTAAAAATACCTGCTAATGTTGTTGATTTTCATGTTCTTCATTTCATTTCCGCAAAGTGTTAGGCTTACCTAGTCATAGAGACTAGGTGCTGTCACAACAATTCACGGAGGGAGAATTTGAGTCGTGACAAGTTGGTATTAGAGCGCTAGGTTCATAGGTGTCGTGAGTTACAAGCCGGTTTATTAGAGTCTCCTGGATTGGTACGGATACGTCTGTACTTATCTTCGGGAGGCTATGGAACTGTTAGGAACAAAATTCACTTCTTTGGATTCCTTGTTGTGCGAAATTATTGACATCAAAATTTTAAACTTCTGTCTTCTATTCTCTTACAGATGATGAGGACACGTGCAACCAGAGATGACCAGGCACTCGCGCCCCCTACTAGAGCCGCTAGAGGTCGGGCCGAGGTAGGGGCCGAGGACACCCGCGTGGTGCAACCAGAGCACCCGAGCGAGCTACTATAGAGAAGCCACCAGTAGCTCCAGTCAGAGCACAGGCACCTGAGACTCCTACTACTACTACACAAGCTCTTCAGGAGACCTTGTCGCAGTTCCTGAGCATGTTCGGTACTCTAGCTCAGGCAGGGTTGATTTCCCTTGCTCCACCTACATCTCAGGCCGGGGGAGGAGCACAGACTCCCGCCGCTTGCACCCCAAAGCAACGGGTTCAGGTTAATCAGATTTTAGAGGTTACATCGGTTCCACCTGTAGCCCCAGTTCAGCCCGAGGGTAGGGCAACAGTTTCAGAGGAGGAGTAGTGTAGGTACAAGAAGTACGACCCTCCCATATTCAGTGGCCTAGCGTCAGAGGATGCTCAGGGATTTCTGGAGGAGTGCTACCGTATCCTCTGTACTATGGGCATAGCAGAGTTGAGTGGGGTTTATTTCACTGCGTTTCAGCTTGTGGGAGCAGCCTATCAGTGGTGGCATGCTTATGAGTTGGACAGTACAGCTAAGGTAGATTCACTTGCATGGACTCAGTTCTTGGATATGTTTTTGAGAGAGTATCTCCCTCAGAGCCTTAGAGACGTATGGTGCGCAGAGTTTGAGCAGTTGCGCTAGGGTGTTATGACTATTTCAGAGTATGCAGTTTGTTTCAGTGACTTGGCTAGACATGCACCGACCTAGGTTTCTACAGTTTGAGAGAGGGTCCGTCGGTTTATTGAGGGACTCAATCCCAACATCAGGACCAGCATGGCCCGGGAGTTAGAGATGGATATCTCATATCTGCAGGTGGTGAGTATTGCAAGGGGAGTGGAGGGCATGCTTGCTCAGGAGAGGGAGGAGAGAGAGGACAAGAGGTCTCGAGAGTCTGGCCATTATTCTGGTGCTCTGCCCTAGCTGGAGTTCGCATGGTAGGGGCTATTTGAGTCTCCCCGTTCATTCAGCTCTTCCAGTCGCATGTGGTGTTCCAGCCCCTTCTAGGACTTAGGAGCCTTATTATGCACCTACAGTATCTAGTGTGCCTCCTGCACGGGGTGCTTTTAGTGGTCAGTCCAACAGAACTAGCCTGAGTCAGCCACAACAGTCGCGTCCTCCCAAAGCCTGTTTTGAGTGTGACGACACTCGCCATATGGTGAGGGATGGCCCCAGACATAGGAGGGGTGCACCTCCACAGACTTCTCAGCCACAGCGTGCTCCACAGGGTCCCCAGGATATTATTACAGCACCAGCTGCCACTCCACTTGCTCAGCTAGCTCGAGGTGGAGGTCGGGGAGGTAGAGGTCGCCCTAGAGAGGGAGGCCAGGCCAGATACTATGCCCTTCCTAATCGTATAGAGGCAGTTGCTTTCGATTTTGTCATTACAGGTATTGTTCTGGTCTGTCATAGAGATGCATCAGTTCTATTCGATCCAGGATCCACTTATTTCTATGTGTCATCTTATTTTTCCTCGCATTTGGGCATATCTCAAGATTCTTTGAGTTCCCCTGTTTATATGTCTACTCCTGTTGGAGATTCTCTTGTTGTGGACTGCGGTATCGGTCCTATTTGATGGCTCTTAGTGGTTTTGAGACCAGAGCCGATTTATTATTACTCAACATGGTAGACTTTTATGTTATCTTGGGCATGGACTTGTTGTCGCCCCATTATGCTATTCTTTATTGTCACGCCAAGACCGTGACGCTGGCTATGCCAAGTTTACCGCGATTAGAGTGGAGGGGTACCTTAGATTACACTCCCATCAGGGTTATTTCCTTTCTTAAAGCTCAATGAATGGTTGAGAAGGGGTGTGACGCGTATCTAGCTTATGTGAGAGATGTCAATATTGATACCCATCAGTTGAGTCATTCCAGTAGCGAGAGACTTTTCCAGATGTGTTTCCAGCTGATCTTTCGGGCATGCCGCCCGACATAGATATTGATTTTGGCATTGATTTGTTGTTGGGCACTCAACCTATCTCTATTCCTCCATATCGTATGGCCCCTCCTGAGTCGAAAGGGTTGAACGAACAGTTACAAGAATTGCTTGATAAGGGCTTCATTCGGCCCAGTGTGTCACATTGGGGTGCTCTTGTCTTCTTTGTGAAGAAAAAGGATGGTTCTATGCGTATGTGCATTGATTATCACCAGTTGAACAAAGTTACAGTGAAGCACCGGTATCCTTTGCCTCGTATTGATGACCTATTTGATCAGCTACAAGGTGCCAGAGTGTTTTCCAAGATTGACTTGCGTTCAGGTTATCATCAGTTGAAGATTTTGGAGCCAGATATCCTGAAGACTACTTTTAGGACTCGGTATGGTCATTACGAGTTCCTTGTGATGTCATTTGGGCTGACCGACGCCAAAAAACATTTATACATTTGATGCACATTGTATTTCGGCCTTATCTTGATTCATTCCTCGTTGTGTTCATTGACGACATTCTGGTGTACTCCCAAAGTCGGAGGATCATGAGCAGCACCTAAGGACTGTGCTTCAGACCTTGAGAGAAAAGAAGTTATATGAAAAGTTCTCGAAATGTGAGTTCTGGTTAGATTCTATGGCATTTTAGGTCATGTGGTGTCGAGTGAAGGGATCAGGGTGGATCCGAAGAAGGTAGGGGCAGTGTAGAGTTGTTCCAGGACTTCCTCGGCTACGGAGATCCGGAATTTCCTTGGTTTGACGGGGTATTACCGTCGATTTGTTGAGGGATTCTCATCTATTGCAGCGCCTATGACCAGGCTGACCCAAAAGGGTGCTCCGTTCAGGTGGACGGAGGAGTGTGAGGAGAGCTTCTAAAAGCTAAAGATAGCTTTGACTACAGCCCCAGTATTGGTATTGCCTACAGGTTCGGGGTCTTATACTGTTTATTGTGATGCGTCGCGAATTAGTCTTGGCGCGGTATTGATGCAGGACCGTAGGGTGATAGCCTACGCGTCCAGACAGCTGAAGGTGCATGAAAAGAACTATCATGTCCACGACCTTCAGTTAGCATCTATTGTTCATGCTTTGAAGATTTGGCGGCACTATTTGTACGATGTCCCTTGTGAGATCTACATTGATCACTGGAGTTTGCAGTATCTGTAAGCAGAAAGATCTTAACTTGCGTCAGCGGAGGTGGTTAGATCTGCTTAAGGATTATGATATCACCATTTTATACCATCCCGAGAAGGCCAATGTGGTGGCCGATGCCTTGAGTTGCAAGGCGGAGAGTTTGGGGAGCTTAGCATATTTGCCAGCAGCAGAGAGGCCATTGGCACTAGATGTTCAGGCCTTAGCCACCAGTTAGTTAGATTGGATATTTCTGAGCTGAGTCGAGTTTTGGCTTGTGCGGTCTCCCAGTCTTCTCTTTATGATCGTATCAGGGAGCGCTAGTATGATGACCCTCATATGCATGTCCTTAAGGACAGGGTTCATCACGGTGATGCTAAGGAGATTACTATTAGAGATGATGGTGCATTGAGGATGTAGCGTAGGCTATGTGTGCCCAATGTGGACATATTACATGAGTTGATTCTTCAGGAGGCTCACAACTCGTAGTACTACATTCATCCCAGTGCCACGAAGATGTATCAGTACTTGAGGTAGCATTATTGGTGGCGTAGAATTAAGAAAGACATAGTGGAATATGTAGCCCAGTGTCTAAATTGCCAGCAGGTGAAGTATGAGCATCAACGGCCGGGTGGATTCCTTTGGAAGTTAGATATTCCAGAGTGGAAATGGGAGCGGATCACTATGGATTTCATTGTTGGACACCCACGGACTCAGCGGAAGTTTGATGCAGTTTGGGTGATTGTGGATAGGCTGACCAAGTCAGCTCATTTCATTCCTGTGATGACTATCGGAGACCGACACCGCCTACCATATAAAGCCTCATAAGGAGCCATCTGGATACTCGACTGGTAGCTGTTGTTGTAGGCAAACTCTGCTAAAGGCAAAAACTGATCCCACGAGCCTCCAAAGTCAATGACACAAGCTCGGAGCATATCCTCCAAAATCTAAATAGTCCGCTCGGACTGCTCGTCTGTCTGGGGATGAAATGCTGTGCTCAACTCTCGCTTAACTGCTCTCCAGAAACGCGAGGTAAACTGCGTACCTCGGTCCGAAATAATAGACACGGGCACACCATGAAGGCGAACAATCTCCCAGATATAGATCTCAGCTAACCTCTCAGAAGAATAGGAGACTGCCACAGGAATGAAATGCGCTGACTTGGTCAGCCTATCAACAATGACCCACACTGCGTCAAACTTCTTCCGAGTCTGCGGGAGTCTAACAGCGAAATCCATAATGATCCGCTCTCATTTCCACTCGGGAAGCTCAATCCTCTGAAATGAACCACCGGGCCTCTGATGCTCGTACTTAACCTGCTGACAATTCAAACACCGAGCGACATATGCAACAATATCTTTCCTCATTCTCCGCCACCAATAATGCTGCCGCAAATCCTGATACATCTTTGCGGCGCCCAGATGAATAGAGTACCTGGAACTATGGGCCTCCTCTAAAATCAACTCCCAAAGCCCATCCACATTAGGCACACAAACTCGACCCTGCAATCTCAAAACTCCATCATCATCTAAGGTAACCTGCTTGGCACCTCCGCACTGCACCGTGTCTCTAAGGACACACAAATGGGGATCATCATACTGCTGATCACGGATATGCTCCAATAATGAAGAACGAGCGACTGTGCAAGCTAACAAACGACTGGGCTCAGAAACATCCAACCTCACGAACTGATTGGACAAGGCCTGAACATCCAAAGCAAGCGGCCTCTCACCGACCGAAATATAAGCAAGACTGCCCATACTAGCTGACTTTCTACTCAAAGCATCGGCCACCACATTGGCCTTTCCCGGATGATATAAGATGGTGATATCATAATCCTTCAACAACTCCAACCACCTCCTCTGCCTCAAATTCAACTCCTTTTGCTTGAACAAATACTGAAGACTCTTGTGATCCGTGAACACCTCACATGCCACGCCATACAGATAATGCCTCCAAATCTTCAATGCGTGAAAAATTGATGCCAACTCCAAATCATGAACCGGATAGTTCTTCTTATGAATCTTCAACTGCCGCGAAGCATAGGCAATGACCTTGCTATCCTGCATCAACACTGCACCAAGTCCAATACGAGAAGCATCACAATAAATTGTATACGACCCTGAACCTGTAGGGAAAACCAACACCGATGTTGTAGTCAGAGCTGTCTTGAGCTTCTGAAAGCTCGCCTCACACTTATCCGACCATCTGAACTGGGTACCCTTCTAGGTCAACCTGGTCATCGGGGCTGCAATAGATGAAAACCCCTCCACGAACCGACGATAGTAGCCTGCCAATCCCAAGAAACTCCGAATCTCTGTAGATGATGCTGGTCTAGGCCAGTTCTTGACTGCCTCAATCTTCTTCGGATCAACCTTAATACCCTGTGCTGATATAACATGACCCAGAAATGCAACTGAACTCAACATGAACTCACACTTCGAGAACTTAGCATACAACTGACTATCCCTCAGAGTCTGAAGAACCACTCTAAGATGCTGCTCGTGCTCCTCCCGGCTGCGGGAATATATCAAAATATCATCAATAAAGACTATCACGAACCAATCCAAGTAAGGCCTGAACACTCGGTTCATCAAATCCATAAAAGCTGTTGGGGCATTTGTCAACCCGAATGACATCACCAAGAACTCATAATGCCCGTACCGAGTGCGGAAAGCTGTCTTAGGGACATCGGATGCCCTAATCCTCAACTGATGGTAGCCAGATCTCAAGTCAATCTTTGAAAATACCTTGGCACCCTGAAGCTGATTGAACAAATCATTAATCCTCGGCAGCGGATACTTATTCTTGATTTTAACCTTGTTCAATTGCTGGTAATCTATGCACATTCGCATCGACCCATCCTTCTTTTTAACAAACAACACCGGCTCACCCCAAGGCAAAACATTAGGTCCAACAAAACCCTTCTCAAACAAGTCTTGCAACTGCTCCTTCAACTCTTTCAACTCAGGCGGGGCCACACAATACGACGGGATAGAAATGGGCTGAGTGCCCCGAGCCAAATCAATGCAAAAGTCAATATCCCTGTCGGGTGGCATACCCGGCAGGTCTGAAGGAAATACCTTAGGAAACTCCCGAACAACGGGCACAGAAACAATAGAAGGGACCTCAGCACCAGAATCGCGAACATAAGCCAAATAGGCCAAACACCCCTTCTCGACCATACGCCGAGCCTTCACATAAGAGATAACACTACGGGTAGAATGACCAGGAGTCCCTCTCCACTCTAAATGGGGTAAACCCGGCAAGGCTAAGGTCACAGTCTTGGCATGACAATCCAAGATAGCATGGTAAGGTGACAACCAGTCCATCCCCAATATGACATCGAAATCAACCATGTCCAGAAGCAACAAATCTACACGAGTCTCAAGACCCCCAATCACCACAATACAAGAACGATGGACTCGATCTACCATAATAGAATCACCCACCGGTGTAGACACATAAACAGGAGCACTCAAGGAATCACTAGGCATGACCAGGTACGGTGAAAAATAAGATGACATATACGAGTATGTAGACCCTGGATCAAATAAAACTAAAGCATCTCTGCCACAAACCAGAATGGTACCTATAATAACTGCATCGGAAGCCTCAGCCTCGGGCCTGGGTGGAAGAGCATAACATCGGGGCTGAGCCCCACCACCCTGAACCACATCTCTGGGACGGTCTGCCGCTGGCTGGCCTCCACCTCTAGCGGCCTAAGCTCCACCTCTAGGACCTCTACCTCCACCTCTAGCACCTCTACCCCCACCTCTAGCTGGCTGGGCGGGCTGTGGAACACCTGGTGCCTGAACCATAGCACGGGAACCCTACTGCTGCGACTGAGTACCTACCAATCTCGGACAAGCCCTCCTGATATGACCATACTCACCACACTCATAGCATCCTCCTGAGTGCTGCGGCTGAGGAAACTGAGACTGACCCTGGAGACCTGAATGACCACCCCAAAAACTCTGGAGCGGCAGTGCACTGATAGGAGCTGGTGGTGCACTGTAGGGCTACTGATCAGAATACTGCATGTGAGAACCACGGCCACCTGAAGCACCGTGAGAAACCTGAAGTGCTGACTGAAAGGGCCTAGGAGGATGGCATCTAGCATACGAATCCCTGCCTCCAGATGAGGCACCACTGAATCTGCCTATCTGACGGGGTCTATGTCTGCCCTATAACCACCCCCCTGTGATAGAACCATCTCAACTCTCCGGGCCACATTGGCCGCCTCTTGGAAAGATATCTCACTCCCAGCCTCTCTAGCCATCTGAAGACGAATCGGCTGAATAAGTCCATCAATGAACCTCCTCACCCTCTCTCTCTCTCGGTGGGAAGTATGATAAGAGCATGACGAGCCAAGTCGATGAATCTGGTCTCATACTGAGTAACGGTCATAGAACCCTGCTGGAAACGCTCAAACTGCCTCCGATATGCCTCTCTCTGAGTGATGGGGAGAAACTTCTCCAGAAATAGCTGAGTGAACTGCTCCCAAGTCAAACCTGGTGATCCGGCTGGTCTAGCCAAGCAATAATCTCTCCACCAAGTCTTGGCGGATCCAGATAAGCGAAAAGTAGCAAAATCGACCCCATTGGTCTCTACTATCCCCATGTTCCTGAGAACGTCATGACAACTGTCTAGATAATCCTGGGGATCCTCAGTACATGCACCGCTGAAAGTAGTAGTGAAGAGCTTGGTGAACCTGTCCAATCTCCACAAAGCATCGGCAGACATAACTGCACCATCGCCGGTCTGAACTACCACACCCGGCTGAATTGCTCCAACTGGCTGAGCTGCTGGAGTCTGAAACAGGGGAGCTACCTGCTCCGGAGTGCGAGTAGCAGGATTCTGGGCTCCTCCTCCACCCTGAGAGACGACTGGTGCTACAGGAAGTAGACCTGCTCGGGTGACACTCTCCATAAGGCCCACTAGATGGACCAGAGCATCCTGAAGAACTGGGGTGCCAATAAACCCCTCTGGGACCTGAGATGGGCCCACCGAAACCACTGGGGCCGTAACCTCATCATCAAAATGAACCTGAGGCTCCGCTACTGGTGCTGCTGCTCTGGGTTGAGCTCTGCCCCCGCCTCGGCCTCTAGCACGCCTCGGCCTCGCCCTCTGCCCCTCGTGGAAGCTGCTGCTGGGGACTTGGGCTGCTGATCGATAGATGAGGAAGCGCGTGTTCTCGCCATCTGCGAAAGAACAGAGTAGAAGTTCAATTAGCATTGAGAAACCAAACCGCACGACAAGAAAGAACAAATGTGAAGTTTTTCCTAACTCTGTAGCCTCTGGGGGATAAATACAGACGTCTCCGTACCGATCCCTCAGACTCTACTAAGCTTGTCCGTGAATTGTGAGACCTATGTAACCTAGAGCTCTGATACCAACTTGTCACGACCCGAATTTCCCACCCTCGGGAGTCGTGATGGTGCCACTCGTAGAAGCTAGGCAAGCCACGAAATATAAAAATTCTTAACTCTTTCATTTTAATCTTTTTTAACAACTTGAGTTAACAGGTAATCAACATATTAAAATTTACGATAAACAGAAATAAGCGGAAGACTTAAGCAACTAAAAATGACCAAGCCAGTACTACAATGCCAATATACTCCTCTACCCGGAATCTGGTGTCACAATATTCACGGACGGACTAAGATTACTACAATAAAAGTCTGAAAGAAATACAATCTGTCTCGAATTCTAATGAAAAACATAGTACGTAATGAGATAGAAGAGAACGCCGGGCCTGCGGACGCCTGCAGGACTACCTCGGGATCTCTGGATGGACTGAAGGCTGGCTCCCAAGTACTACTGTCCAAATGCTGCTCCGGTATCTGCACATAGTGCAGAGTGTAGCATCAGCACAATCGACCCCATGTGCTGTTAAGTGCATGGCCAAACCCTGGCGAGGTAGTGACGAGGCTAGGACCAGACTCCAGATAAACCTGTGCAGTTATATAATATACAGCGGAAAATAAACAGAAATAATCAATTTAAATGGGAGGGGGGTACATGCTACGGCGGATAATGTCAAATCCAGCAGGAACTTAAGAGAAATACGAGAGAACAACTCAGAATCTACAACAAAACAATAATAGTACTGTTGCGGCGCTCAACCCGATCCCTTAACATTTACCACTGTTGCAGCGTGCAACCCGATCCAATATAATATTTACCACTGTTGTGGCGTGCAACCCGATCCAATATAATATTGTTGCGGCGTGCAACCCGATCCAATAAAATATAATATTGTTGCGGCGTGCAACCCGATCCATATTTGGTATTGTTGTGGCGTGCAACCCGATCCATATTTATAATATTGTTGCGGCGTGAAACCCGATCCCTATATATATATATATGCCTTTAGCAACAACCATACCAAGTATCCCGGCAAGGGATCAACAATAAACTACACTATCCCGACAAGGGATCAACAATAAAAGTAAATACGTCCCGGCAAGGGAGAATCAACTATAACCAATCTTAACTCAACCTCTATTCATCCCAACTAACACCAATATCCAAATCATAAGTAATTCCCACGAGAACAAATTTAATCCTTGCTCTATATCGAGAATCATCAATTAAAGCATCCGTAGTATCATATAAGAACACAATAATATCAATTTAAGACTCACGGTCATGCTCGACATCGACGTATAGATACTCGTCACCATGCCTATACGTCGTACTCAACAAGAAGCAAATAGCAAGTAGGACTCAACTCCTAATCCCACAAGCTAAGGTTAGACCGAACACTTACCTCGAACTTCCACGGCCAACTCAATCCTCAAACACCGCCTTTCCTTTCAAATTTGGCTCCAAATCAATTGTATCTATACATAATCGACTTAATAACATCAATATATGCTAAACAATCCAATTCCAATACTTAATTATAGTTTTCTAGTCATTCTTCCCAAAAAGTCAAAAATTGACCCCGGGCCCGCTTATTCAAAACACGAGGTTCAGACCAAAACCCGATCACCCATTCACCCACGAGCGCGAATATATAATTAGTTCCAAAATTTAACCCCAAAACGAGGTCTAAATCACAAATATATAAAAAGCCTTAACTCTAGCCAAATCCCCAATTTTCTACCCTTAATCACATGATTTAAGCCTAGAAATCTGATGTTTGTTAATGGAAATTGAAGAAAAATGAGTCTAAGATTTCATACCTATGAATTGGTGGTAAAATCCCCTTTCAAAAATTGCCCAATTTGGAGTTGAAAAGAAGAAGTTATGAAATTTTGGTTGAATCCCGTAATGGCTACTGTTCTGGTCTTTTAAAATAACTGGGTGAATCTACTTTCGCGACAGGCCCATCGCGTTCGCGATGAGTCAAGCATGTTAGGCCTTCGCGTTCATGTAAGTGGGTCGCGTTCGCGGAGAAGAGACTCCTCGAGCCCTCGCGTTCGCGTCCAAGTGGTCGCGTTCGCGTAGGGCATAGCACCCCTCCCCCTGCCCAGGCTATTAGCCTTCCCGTTCGCGTGGACAGGACCGCGTTCACGAAGGGAAGACCCCCCAACACCTCGCATTCGCGACCTGGATTACGCATTCGCCTAGAAGGAATTTCCTTCAGCAAAAATTAACATATCGCGTTCGCGAGGGTCCTCCCGCGAACGCGAAGAAGGACATATCAGAATACCAACAGCTGAAAACCTACAACTTTTTCTAAGTTCAAAACCTTCCGAAACTCACCCGAGCCCTCGAGGCTCTAAACCAAACATGCATACTAACTCAAAAACATCATATGAACTTATCCGTGCGATCAAATCGCCAAATTAACATCATTAACATCCAATTAAATATCATTGAATTATTCCAAAACTTCTTAAAGCATCAAATTTTTCATTTAAAGTCCGAATCACGTCAAATGACATCCGTTTCTCACCAAATTTCACAGAATCATCTTAAATCATATATAAGACCTGTACCAGACGCCGGAATCAAAATACGGGCCGATACCAACATGTTCTAATCAAATTTCATTTCTAAATTCTTTAAACAATTTCAGAAAATAATTTTCTTTAAAAATTCATTTCTCGGGCTTGGGACCTCGGAATTCGATTCCGGACATACGCCCAAGTCCCATATTTTTCTACGGACCGTCCGGGACCGTCAAATTACGGGTCCGGGTCCGTTTACCAATATGTTGACCGAACAACTTAAATGTATTTTAAGTTAAAATTTCAATATTTCACAGATTTTTCACATAACAGCTTTTCGGCTACACGCTCGGACTGCACACGCAAATCGAGGTGAAGATAAAAGAGGATTTTAAGGCCTCAGAACACAGAATTCAGTTTAAAAGCAAGTGATGATCTTTTGGGTCATCACAATTGTTCTACTTGTTCGCGAGAGGACCCTCGAGTTCGCGAAAGAGGGATTTTGGTCAATAAAGTTTTGTTCTACGCGAACGCGAGTGTGTGGACGCGTTCGGGAATAAGGTTCACCTGGGCAGAATATAAACTTTTCAAAAACGAGGGTTAGCCATTTTTACCAAAACTTGAGTTTGGGAGCTTGGATTTGGGCGAGATTTTGAGGGATTTTCAGAGACAACAATTGGGTAATGATTATACACTTGATTTTGATTATATCCTGCTAATCTATCATTATATTTCGGGTTTGGGTTGAAAATTTGGGGAAAATGGGAAGAAGTTCTTCAACTATGATTTTGGGTTTTGATTGAGATTTTGACATCAGATTTGGATACTTTCGGTATGAGTGAACTCGTAAGTGAATGGGTGTTCATATTTTGTGACTTTTACCCGTTTTTGAGATGTGGGCTCAGGGAAGCTTTTTAGGGCGATTTTCGAATTTCTTGTTTAAACCTTGATTTCATTAAATATATTAACTATAGTTGTATTTATGATATGTAATTGCTTTTGACTAGATCCGGGCCATACGGAGCCGGATATTCGTGGGAAAGGCATTGTGACTGATTGGTTGAGCTTGGTTCGAGGTAAGTGGCTTGCCTAACCTTGTGGGGGGAACTTCCCTTAGGATTTGGTATTCTTTTTTATATGTGAGCGCCGTGTACGTGAGGTCACGAGTACGTACCCGGGCTAATTATTGTAAAACCCAATTCTGCTAAGTAATAACTTGTTTCATTCTTATTTGAGTTATTTCAGCATGTGTTATACCCTGTAGCTTAGAATACATGTGTACTTGCGTTAATTGTTTATCTGAACTCTGTGCAGCATGTTTAGTGAATTTTCTTTTTTTTCTTCCCTTGATTTGAACTTAGTCTAAACTATAGGCTCTCTTGCTGTAACTGTTATTTCCGTTGTCTGAGCCGCATATTTACTTTGGGACTATGGAACGGTATGGGAGATCCCCCAGTCTTGCATATTTACATTGATCTACGGAACGGTATTCTGGGAGATCCCCCTACACATTTTTGTTTGGGACTACGAGATGGTATCTCGGAAGATCCCCTGTTGTTATCTCTGTGTGCTGAGCTGTTATCTTCTATGATTTCATTCTTGTTAAATTTTTGTCTTTATTTTACTGTGATATTTCATTCTATCTTGTTTTATTTTATATATACCAGTAGGTCCCTGACCTGATTTTACATCCCGTACTTTTCTGCAGAGGATTTGTGACCATAAGAGCCCGTAAGTTTAACAACTTTGATACCATTAGATACATTTTGAGATGGTATTTATATTGAGTGGAACATTTTTGTAAAAAGTTTAAAAAATATGATTTTATATAGTTATTAATATTACTACTTTCAAATATATTTTAAACTATACACATAATATGAGGAAGTATATGAGATTTTTTATTATTTTAAAGATAGAAATTATTTTCTCACAAGAAAAGAAGATTTTCTTTTTACCAATTTAAGAATTAAGCGTACGAAATTTTTTACCCTTTATATGAGATTAGAAAAAATTAGAAGTTGAGAAAATATACATGTTTTTACATGGATGTTATAATAAAATAATAGTGTATGTATTTATTTTATATGGTACCACATGACCATGATAGCAAGTTATATAAAATGCGTTAAAAGTGAGTAGTATTTTAAGTAATTTGAGACAATTCTTAATTATGCGGGTAATTGGTTAATTACCGGGTAGCAGGATACTACCTAATTGATTATTGGATAAACTTTAAATTCTCCAACAAAAGGGATTACGTGGCAACACCATGAATCTTCACCAAAGCCAAAGTGTGACTCTTATTTCATGGAATGCACTAAACAGACAATATTCAATACTTCCATGTGAAGAGTAAGCTTTAGCACATTTGGGAATTGTAAAATCTGGGATAGTTTGCTTCAGGATTGTGATGTTAAGACCACAATAAAAGGACTACCTCAAACACGTTTTCTATCGAAGCCTTGAAAATAAACAATAACATTCTTTGCATTCCAATTTTTCTATTTTTGTCATGGCTTACAAAAGATTATATTGAATAAATGCAAAATATTCAAATTGAACATGCTAAGAGATCCTGTGACAACTTTTCATTGATAAAATGATCCTTTTTAGAGTCATCTGCCGACCAAATAAAGATACCATGAAGTTTTCCTTGACTCCTTAGTATGGTACATGCATCAAAGAGTCCATGTTTAGGAGACAAGCCACCAATATTATTACTTCCAAAACACACAAGAATCTTGCCTCCTTTATAGTTACTGCTCTGGGTTTCAAAGTAGTGCAGGAATTGAGGAATGGTTGTGGCCTTTTGCATAGGCATAAAATTGGAAGTTGACATAGTCAATTAGATGGCCATACTTTCTCCAGAGAGCTAAATAGTGCTCTTGAACTAAATCATCTGCATATGGGGCTATTGATGTGTAAGAGACAATATTATTTTGTTTAAAATAGTACAACAGTCGCCCGATGCACTCAGAGAATATATATGGATCTGCATTGAAGTGTTTATAAACTATACCTATTGCATCTAGGTATGTTAAGGCTATGTCACGACCCAATTTCCCCTCCGTTTGGTTTCGTGATGGCACCTAGTCTTAAGGACTAGGTAAGCCTACTAATTTGCGGAAAAACAATAATGAATAATAACATCTAAAATTCTTCTAAAATAAATTCTTTACTCAATGAACATCTTCCCAAAATCTGGTGGTACAAGTCATAAGCTCTACAGAGTTTCACTACCATTTCTAAACACAACCGTATGGAAATAAGTAAAACAGTGAGAATATAAAATAGGAAGGTTATTCCGAAGCCTGCGAACGAAGCAACAGGGCTACCTTGAGTCTCCTCGGCAAGGATCCGCACAGCTACTAGCGAACAATACATGGATCTGCACAAAAAAAATGTGCAGAAGTGTAGTATGAGCACACCACAGCGTTGCCCAGTAAGTATCAAGACTAACCTCGGTGGGGGAGTGACGAGGAACAGTCAAGACGCCTACTGGTCAAATGAAATGAACAGGATATGATAATAAAATATCGAGATAAACATAACGAGGTAATATCAACAGCGGAGAGAAATCAAATTACAAATAGTAGGAATAATAAAGGGAGAATACAGGTAATAACGAACGACACCAAGTAAATCAGATAACCAAGTAAATCTACACTGACAAAACAGGAACAGAGAGAAGTAAGAATGTATCCAAATAAATAAGGCAAGGCCAACTCAACCACTCACATCATGCCTAATACATAATCCCGACCATCTCAAATCCTCGGTTTCTCATATCATAATCTCAACTTCCGAACCTTCAAAACACGTGGCACCTTGTGCTCCCATATTTTTCCATCTCACTCTTAACAAGAGAAATCCACATGCTATACAATACATAATGTCCGTACAAATGCACTCAAGATGTTCAAGATCCTAATATATGTAAATTACAAATTCTAAACAAATTAGGAAAGCCATCGAGAAAAGATGAAGTTATTTTTAGAAGTTATTTGAATAAAGAAAGTACCATTTTTAATTAGAATACAACATCGAATGAATTATTACCTTTACCATGGGATTTAATAATTTACAACTTAGTAGAAATTCCTTTTAAGTAGAACACAACCTCAGACGATTTAAGGAAAATTTAGTTGAAAAATTAATTGAGTCAAAAATGTAGAAATTATTGAGGTTGAAGTATTGAAATATATATAAATATATATATGGCGGGGTATTGACAACACTATGGGTTCCAACACAAAGAATCACAGCAGCAAGGGAATCTAACCCGTTAAAACACTTGAATTGACAATAACGATTACACACAGCAAGCAGAAAGTGCACGGCATCACCCTTCGTGCTTTTACACTCACAGAATATCGACAGGGGATCTCCCAGGATTCCGCCCCGTAGTCCCAAACGTAAATACTTGGGGGATCTCTTGGTATCCCGAGGATCTTTTGGTATCCTCAATATATATATGCTGGGATCTCTTGGTATCCCGAGGATCTCTTGGTACCCTCAATATATGTGCTGGGGATCTCTTGGTATCCCGAGGATCTCTTGGTATCCTCAATATATGTGCTAGGGATCTCTTCGTATCCTCAATATATGTGCTGGGGATCTCTTGGTATCCCGAGGATCTCTTGGTACCCTCAATATATGTGCTGGGGATCTCTTGGTATCCCGAGGATCTCTTGGTATCCTCAATATATGTGCTGGGGATCTCCTGGTATCCCGAGAATCTCTTGGTATCCTCAATATATGTCCTGAGGATCTCCTTGTATCCCGAGGATCTCTTGGTATCCTCAATATATGTGCTGGGAATCTCTTGGTATCCCGAGCCAACAGATGTGAACAATAGCATTCCGGCAAGGGAATCAACAATATGAACAATAACACCCCGGCAAGTGAATCAACAATGTAAATAATATATCCCGGCAAGGGAATCCGCAATATAAACAATATATTTCGGCAAGGAAATCAACAATATAAAGAATAACATCCCGGCAAGGGAATCAACAACTATCCAAGAATTCAATCACAAGGAAGTTCCACCACCAAGAGTATGATTACATAGCAACAAGAGAATCACAGAGAAACTAAAAAAAACACAATAACCTTAACAAAACAACAACAGAACAACTAATTCAATTAAGGCAATTAAGGTCAAGTAATAGGTGAGAGTTAGAGGAAGCTAACAACATCGTATAGAGCATATAGAGGTAAATTATGCAATTAGACAACTCAATCATAACAAAATACTTCCCATAGGATGAATATAAGAACCTAAGAACCCTAAAGGCAAATTTTCCCCACAAATAAGCCCGTTGTCACGACCCAACCCCGGTCGTGATGCGCCCAACACACTGCTAGGCAAGCCCGACCATTTAGACAACCTTGACCGATTAATCACAATGGATAATTAAATATTTACAACTAAATACCAAATTTAATGCGGAATTTCTGAAATAGTTTCTAACATTCGAAACCCCAAAATAAAATACTAATCAGCCCACGGAATCTGGTGTCACGAACATGAGCCTCTAATACAGAATATTCACCTATCACAAGTTTGTCTAGGAAAAATGCGAATAAAAGGATAAAGATAGATGGGAGAGATCAAGGCTGCGAACGCCATGCAGCTACCTCGATACTCCCGGATATTGCTGCTCAGCTAAACAAATCCTCACTCACCCTGTGGTGTACCTGGATCTGCACACAAGGTGCAGGGAGTATTATGAGTACTTCCAACCCAGAAAGTAATAAATATAAATAAAGTCTGAGGATAAGAGATCCCAAATAAACACAAGGTAAAGCTATACATACAGTAAAACAGCGAAGACAATTATAATAATAGCACAACAGATAAAGAATAAATGACAATTAAAATATGCAATGCAACACATAAACTGGTACTCTCCAGTACCCCGCTGTGGCGTGCAGCCCGCTCCATTTATTTAACGTCGATGGCGCTCACTAGGGGTGTGCAGACTCCGGGAGGGGCCCCTTATGGCCCAAGCGCAATAATAAGCCATCTCGTGGCATCAAACAGGCCCTTAGCCTCATATCAATATCATTATTATACCACTGCGGCGTGCAGCCCGATCCCATACTCAGTCCAAAAAAAAATCACATAATAGTATAAAAATATTCAGCCCAAACTTCATTTAAAAATATTAATTTAGCTTCTACTTTAGGAAAAATGGCTAAGTTTCCAAACACAGTATTAAGTACCAGGACAGGGTTTAACATCTATAAATATGGTAAGAAACCAGTAAAATCAATCCCTGAAGGATTCAAGTAGTTGGCACAAAGCCCAATTATAACAATTAATCCATTTTTATAAGGATATCACAAAACTACAATCAATTAGGTAGTAATTTTTATTAAGCGGGACGGACCAAGTCACAATCCCTGACGGTGCTCTATCCCACGCCCGTTATCCGGCGTGCAAGTCACCTCAACATAGCACTACAATGTGCAAATTCGGGGTTTCAAACCCTCAACACAGCATTTACATTTATTACTAACCTCAAGCTGGCCAAAGTCCTAGCTTGCTATGCCCTTGCCTTTCGAATTCACCTCCTCATGCGTCGAATCTGATCAAAACCACAACGAATACGTCACAATATGCCAAGGGAACATACCCAATTGAAAACAATCGAAAAACATTGAAATTCCCGAAATTAGCAAAAGCCCAAGCCCCGGGCCCACTTCTCGAAAATCAATAAATTTACCATCAACGGATTCCTTATCTCGCCATGAGTCTATCCATATAAAGAACACCAAAATCGAAGTCCAAATGACCCCTCAAATTCCCATTTTTGTTTCTCTTAGGTTTCAAGCCCTAAACCACCATTTTTGACCTTAATTCCTTGAGTTTTCAGTCTAATTTCATGTATTTGCATGATAAAATCGTGTTCTAAGTCCAAGAATGCTTGCCTGATCGAAGTCCTTGAATTTCCTCTTCAAAATCGCCCAAAAACTCTCCAAATCCGAAGTGAAATAGGTTACTTTTTCAAAAATTCGCGAAGATGGAATTAAATGCCTTTGCCCAGTCACTTTTGCTTCTGCGGTAAAGTTTCCGCTTATGCGGGACCGCTTCTGCGGTCACAACTTCCACTTCTGCGGAATTTCACTAAAACATCAGGCCGCATCTACGGTCCCCAAGTCGCATCTGCGCCTCCGCAGGTGCGGCTCCCTATCTGCATCTGCTGTCCAGCCTGACATCTCCCTTTCCGCTTCTGCGACTTCTACGCCGCATATGCGGTACCGCACCTGCGACTCCTTTTCAGGTGCGGAAATACCAGAAACAACACAGGTTCTGCAACATTACAAGACCAAAACTCCCCGTTAGCCACCCGAAACCACCTCGAGGTCCCCGGAACCTCAACCAAAAATACCAATGCATCCTACAACGTTATTCAAACTTGTTCCAATCATAAAAACACATCCAACAACACAAAAATCATCAATTCTCATCGAATTCAAGCCTAAGTTCTTCCAAAACTTCCGAAACACGCATTAGATCAAAAACCCAATCAAAACACCTCCAAATGACCTGAAATTTTGCACACACATCCCAAATCACCTAACGAAGCTACTGCAACTCTCGGAATTCCATTCCGACCCTCGGATCAAAATCTCACCTATCAACCGGAATTCGCCAAAATACTAACTTCGCCAATTCAAGCCTAATTCTACACCGGACCTCCAAAATCACTTCCGATCACACTCCTAAGTCACAAATCATCCCCCGAAGCTAACCGAATCATCGGAATTCATATCCGAGCCCTCTAACACATAAGTCAACGTCCGGTTGACTTTTCCAAAACAAACCTTCCTTAAAGAGACTAAGTGTCTCATTTCCTTCTAGAACCACTCCAAATCAACTCGTTCACACCCAACACTGATAATGAAGCATAAAGAAATAGAAAATGGGGAAAACGGGGCGGTAACTCACGTGACGACGGGTCGGGTTGTCACATTCTCCCCAACTTAAACAAACGCTCGTCCTCGAGCGTACCCAGAGTTGTCCTAGAAGCCAACCAATAGCTGAATGACCTTACCAAGCATATACCCGGGGGTGATCCCACGTCACCCTATCTCGCATAGGTCCGATAACACAACATAGCTGAAATTTCACAATCCATCTAGTCCATAAACCATAGAACCACATTGCACTTTCCGAAATCATACACAAGATCAGAACCTCACATCTATACTCAAAATAAGCCCGAACCAGCTGTAATAACCCATACCTGCAACCTCAGGTGCAATCATATGATATACTACATAACCCAAACACTCGAAACGATAACTTCTATTCACAGCAGTTGCCCACAACACCCGAATACCGGTAGAAAACCTCTTATCAACTAAGGTCTTATTCCAACACTTTCATATACTGCCAACGATAAATGAAACACGCAATAAACCGTAACCATTTCTCAGATCAACCATTCATGAAGCCACTTCCCTTTTGACTAATACCACAGCAGATTCCGAGCCGAACCTCGATATTATCCTTCCAACAAGCTGAAATCAAATCCGTTCGTATTCATTAGTGACCCCAACGATCACCTCGAATCCAACACACCACTCTGGTGATATGACACCTCAATACAGGCCTAAGCCACAACTTGCATAATACGCGCACCAATAAGAAACGGTCTGAACATACTCAAATCATGAAAAATGACTCAAACGAAAGAGCTGTACCTCAAGCTCATCAGTACCATCACAACACAAGGCTGAGACCCCGTCTCACATCATAGAAATAGAACACCTGAATCTACCCCGAAAGGTCATATCTCCACGTGGCCTCGCTACAATGCGCGATCCTATCCAAACACTGTTACACATGAAACACCTCAAGTCACTATGCTCAAAATCGACAGCCACGCACAATTTGATGTCTGGAACCAAAGCAATTCATTACACCCACGGTGAAACAAATAACATACGCCACGCAACCCGATAGGTCATAACCAATACTCCATTTACCGAGCAACACCCAATTACTCTTCCCGCTCGACTCTCACTATGAATCCCCAATAGAACCGCACCACATGTGCCCATAACCAACAAATCATAACGTCTCACAACACCGAAAAGCAACTCATAGCTCTCCTCAGATCACTAACAAGCTCAATAACGATCGAATCAACCTATCCCTCAACAATACAATTAGGGGAACCAAGCCAACTCAAGCTAAACACGTATCCACATCGGCTTACCAACGAACTAATTACCAAGAAAGCCTGAAGCTGCTCCTTCCACTAATATAACTCCTGTCGGAGCCGTACGATACGGTGCCCGGCACCAAATCAATATCGAAATCCACAACCTTGCCCGACGACATGCCCGGCCACAAGAAACGCATCCGAAAAGTCCCTTAACACCGGAACGGAACCAATGGTAGGAACCTCTGCACTGACATCCATCACGAAGGCCCAATTAAGAAAAGCAATCCTTCCCAGCCGTCCGCTGGGTCTTTGAAATATAAACCACTCTGCAAGAACATAATCCAATGCACCTCGCCACTCAACCCGTGGCATTTCCGGCATAGCCCGTAGCGCAATAGTTCAGCATCACCTAACACTAAGACAACCAGTCTGAATTTCAACATCACATCCAAAATCTAACATACCAGCAAATAAAGATCCACTCGAGCCTCCAAATCCCGATTGCCGCTAAACGGTGCCGAATACACACGATCCACAACCACGACATAGCCTGTACATGAGAACTCCCAGTCTCCAACTCCATATAGCACACGAATCATCATACCTGATCCCAATTTTGCCGTCCGAACGCATACCACACCTTAAATACCCCATCACTCCACGATAGATACTTTAAAATTTCCTGTGCCACCAAGCAAACCCGAATACCACCAGTTGATCCAACAAGAAAATGCCGCAATACTACCGAAGTATCATCAGTTTAATCACATTACCCTTTTTCTGAGACATATACTCTCGTCAAATCGCTTCCAATTAGCAGCACCATTTCCTTGATTATCTGAGGCTACCCGTTGCCTAAGAGTTTTATGAACTTCTTTTCAGAACTGAACTGAAACCTCGTACACGCAAATCTCGATCCTCCACAACATACCGCATATACCATACCATCCAAGGATAGCAGGAAAACTTTTATCTCCCTTCCGAGCCACAGACATCTACGCACTCAACTAGTCAAGAACTTCCATTGATCCCATCTAGAAGAAAAATCATTACACATTCCATGTCTCTCATATTCGTAGAAAATGCACCTTTTCAACCATGGTAGAAATCAACAAGAACTCTCTCAATTCCATTTACATAAATTAAACCGCCAAGACGGAATCCTTCTAACTCGACCAAGCTAAGCAAGCCATCAACACCCAAGAGCATTGCTGCAAAATACTTGTAAGGGCTCATTACCTCGAACACATACGAAGAATTAATCATATCCTTACCATACCGATTCGGTCTACTACCAAGTTATTCCATCTATCTAATTTCCCTTCTGATTCATCATCAACTTGATATTCCCCCTTGCTGTAGCACCACAGTTCCTCAACCCAGGCTCACTACACGAGACCCAAGCACAAGACCACACTGTCTAAGACCCATAAGCCACTGAATCCTCTCTCAAATATTCCCAGAAACACCACATTCCAAAATACTCTACTCTGAAGAACTTCCTGCGAATCTAAATATGTTACCTTTACTTTCCAGATACTGATACATAGAATCCCATAATTAACTTAAAATACCATATACACAACCTTAAGACACCTGATTTTTACATGTAGAATCTTGAACACATTTAAATCATTCTCGAGAGTCATTTACTTCTTATTCAAACTACAATTCACCTGATCAAATGAACAGAACCACCCGTGCCTCATTAGCACTCTGACACCGCAGGATATGACCTCATCACAATACAAGCAAGCATTTTCTTGCTCTATGCACCGAGCATTCTTTACCAACAACAGCTCAAGACATCCTGTGATTCTCACACATCTAAGAAGCACCATATAACCTTTGTCAAAATTTTGCTTCACCTGTGCCATCCTCGGCTCAATTTTGGCAACCAGAACTGATTCGCCAGCCTGCCTCAAACCGGAACCAACATAGCACATAACCGTACAATTAGCTAATCAATAGCAAACTCCCCAACTTGGCTCGAAGCCATGGATCAAACACTCCCATCAACTCATAACGCAAGTACTCTATTATTGCCTTAATACCATAGTGAGATTAAACTCAATCCTTCATAGTGAGATTAACTCTTCTGCAAATCTCGCATTCAACCCCGCAATAGTGAAGCCTACTCTCTTAAGCAATCCGAAATCTCAAATTACAACACGCACCATTCAATTACACCTGAGACCTTCTAACATAGACGTAAGGATCATACCACTTAATGACACCCCGCAGGAGATAACCCACCTGCTTCGCCTCAATTAACATTTCCGTATACCTTCCATCGTCATACACATTACATAGCCTCTTAGTGTTCCTGAGTCTGGACTCATACCGCCACATGAAATGCACTTCACTCCCCAACTAGGAGACACGTAACGATTCTTCACGCGCCCATAACTCGGGCTACACATCAAATCACAATAGGAATCGAACACTTAATAGTTCATCTATTATTCAGCAGACTTCTTCGTCACTACCAAGTCATATAGATACATCTCGCAGCACTAACATACTCACCACGTAGCTAACCAGCCGTCACTCCCACTAATAGGGGCAATACCGAACATATAAGTTCAAAATATTTGTTCACACCATCAGCACCTCGGTGCTCAAGCCATAGGCAAGGATCCGGCCTCAAGTCCTCCAGACTGGCCCAGCAGCAAACTCACAGAGATCACGTCTCGCCCCTCGATCGAGGAATCACAAGCCATCAAGGCACATCTGATACTGGGCGCTCGTTCGCGCATACGAACACGTGGAAGGAATTTCAAGAGTTACTTTTCAAGCTGAATCAAGGAAGCACGATAAGAATTCAAGAATGTGAAGTTTTCCTAAAGGTTCTGCAGCCTCCCGAGGATAAGTACAAACGTCTCCGTACCGATCCACGAGACTCTACTAAACCGGCTCATGACTCGCGAGACCAAGTAACCAGGCTCTGATACCACCTTGTCACGACCCAACCCCGGTCGTGATGACGCCCAACACACTGCTAGGCAAGCCCGACCATTTAGACAACCTTGACCGATTAATCACAATGGATAATTAAATATTCACAACTAAGTACCAAATTTAATGCGGAATTTCTGAAATAGTTTCTAACATTCGAAACCCCAAAATAAAATACTAATCAGCCCACGGAATCTGGTGTCACGAACATGAGCCTCTAATACAGAATATTCACCTATCACAAGTTTGTCTAGGAAAAATGCGAATAAAAGGATAAAGATAGATGGGAGAGATCAAGGCTGCAAACGCCATGCAGCTACCTCGATACTCCCGGATATTGCTGCTCAGCTAAACAAATCCTCACTCACCCTGTGGTGTACCTGGATCTGCGCACAAGGTGCAGGGAGTATTGTGAGTACTTCCAACCCAGAAAGTAATAAATATAAATAAAGTCTGAGGATAAGAGATCCCAAATAAACCCAAGGTAAAGCTATACATACAATAAAACAGCGAAGACAATTATAATAATACCACAACAGATAAAGAATAAATGACAATTAAAATATGCAATGCAACACATAAACCGGTACTCTCCAGTACCCCGCTGCGGCGTGCAGCCCGCTCTATTTATTTAACATCGACGGCGCTCACTGGGGGTGTGCAGATTCCGGGAGGGGCCCCTTGCGGCCCAAGCGCAATAATAAGTCATCTCGTGGCATCAAACAGGCCCTTGGCCTCATATCAATATCATTATTATACCACTGCGGCGTGCAGCCCGATCCCTTACTCAGTCCAAAAAAAATCACATAATAGTATAAAAATATTCAGCCCCAAACTTCATTTAAAATATTAATTTAGTTTCTAATTTAAGAAAAATGGCTGAGTTTCCAAACACAGTATTAAATACCAGGACTGAGTTTAACATCTATAAATATGGTAAGAAACAAGTAAAATCAATCCCTGAAGGATTCAAGTAGTTGGCACAAAGCCCAATTATAACAATTAATCCATTTTTATAAGGATATCACAAAACTACAATCAATTAGGTAGTAATTTTTATTAAGCGGGACGGACCAAGTCACAATCCCTGATGGTGCTCTACCCCACGCCCATTATCCGGCGTGCAAGTCACCTCAACATAGCACTACAATGTGCAAATTCGGGGTTTCAAACCCTCAACACAGCATTTACATTTATTACTAACCTCAAGCTGGCCAAAGTCCTAGCTTGCTATGCCCTTGCCTTTCGAATTCACCTCCTCGTGCGTCGAATCTGACCAAAACCACAACGAATACGTCACAATATGCCAATGGAACAATACCCAATCGAAAACAATCGAAAAACATTGAAATTCCCGAAATTAGCAAAAGCCCGAGCCCCGGGCCCACTTCTCGAAAATCAGTAAATTTACCATCAATGGATTCCTTATCTCGCCACGAGTCTATCCATATAAAGAACACCAAAATCGGAGTCCAACTGGCCCCTCAAATTCCCATTTTTGTTTCTCTTAGGTTTCAAGCCCTAAACCACCATTTTTGACCTTAATTCCTTGAGTTTTTCAGTCTAATTTCATGTATTTGCATGATAAAATCGTGTTCTAAGTCCAAGAATGCTTACCTGATCGAAGTCCTTGAATTTCCTCTTCAAAATCGCCCAAAAACTCTCCAAGTCCGAAGTGAAATAGGTTACTCTTTCAAAAATTCGCGAAGATGGAATTAAATGCCTCTGCCCAGTCACTTTCGCTTCTACGGTCAAGTTTCCGCTTATGCGGGACCGCTTCTGCGGTCACAACTTTCGCTTCTGCGGAATTTCACTAAAACACCAGGCCGCATCTACGGTCCCCAAGTCGCATCTGCGCCTCCGCAGGTGCGGCTCCCTATCTGCATCTGCTGTCCAGCCTGACATCTCCCTTTCCGCTTCTGCGACTTCTACGCCGCATATGCGGTACCGCACCTGCGACTCCTTTTCAGGTGCGGAAATACCAGAAACAACACAGGTTCTGCAACATTACAAGACCAAAACTCCCTGTTAGCCACCCGAAACCACCTCGAGGCCCCCGGAACCTCAACCAAAAATACCAATGCATCCTACAACGTTATTCAAACTTGTTCCAATCATAAAAACACATCCAACAACACAAAAATCATCAATTCTCATCGAATTCAAGCCTAAGTTCTTCCAAAATTTCCGAAACACGCATTAGATCAAAAACCCAACCAAAACACCTCCAAATGACCTGAAATTTTGCACACACATCCCAAATCACCTAACAAAGCTACTGCAACTCTCGGAATTCCATTCCGACCCCCGGATCAAAATTTCACCTATCGACCGGAATTCGCCAAAATCCTAACTTTGCCAATTCAAGCCTAATTCTACTCCGGACCTCCAAAATCACTTTTGATCACACACCTAAGTCACAAATCATCCCCCGAAGCTAACCAAATCATCGGAATTCATATCCGAGTCCTCTAACACAAAAGTCAACGTTCGGTTGACTTTTCCAAAACAAACCTTCCTTAAAGAGACTAAGTGTCTCATTTCCTTCTAGAACCAATCTAAATCAACTCTAACACATCTAATACTGATACTAAAGAATAAAGAAATAGAAAATTGGGGAAAAGGGGCGGTAACACACGTGACGACGGGTTGGGTCGTCACACCCGAGCACACACTCGTCACCTCGCGTGCACAGACTACAATTAGCATGGAAGACTCAAGTCATAAGGGAAAGTTCCCCACACAAGGTTAGGCAAGATATTTACCTCAAAGTCAACAAACCAATGCTCAAAAATGCACTTCTCTAGTGAAAAGACCTCCGTACGGCTCAAATCTAACCAAATTAACTTCAAAGCACAAATAGAACACATAAGAAACTATTCCGGATCATAAAGTTTCAATCTTTAACAAAATCTAAAAATTGGTCCAAAAGTCGACCCCTGGGCCCGCACCTCGGAACCCGACAAATTTTACAAAATCCGAAACCCATTCCAATATGAGTTCAACCATACAAAAATTATCAAATTCCGATACCAATTCGTCCCTCAAATCATGAAATTTCGTTTTGAAAACATCCTTCAAAAACCAACATTTTCCCTAACAAAAAACACAATTTAGATGATAAAAATAAGGACTAATTCATGTAATATATTTAAGTCTCAGTGAAGAATACTTACCCAATCGATTTGTATGAAAACCCCTCAAAGAATCGCTCAAAACCGAGCTCCACAAGTCAAAATGTGAAAAAAATGGTGAAACCCTCGATTTGGAAAATGTATTATGTTCGCCCAGATTTTGTGCATCGCGAACGCGGAAGGAAAACTGCTTTCGCGAAGAAAAGAAATTGAAGCTGCCAAGAAAAGCCTACTTGAACGCGAGATATTGGACGCGAACGCGTAGAGTAAAGAGCAGAGGCTTACGAGAACGCGGAGGCTATGACGCGAACGCGAAGAAGAATTAGCCACCAGCCCGCAAGTTCCTAATTATGCTATGCGAACGCGAGGGAATGGATGCGAACGCGAAGAAGGAGAAAGGCAAACCTTCGCGAACGCGAGAGGTTACCCGCGAATGCGATGAACAATAAATTCCTCCTCCAAGATTACTCTCCGCGAACGCGGAGGAGCAGACGCGAATGCGAAGAAGGAAACCAGCTGACAGATATCAGCAGTTCAAAATAGAAGGAAAAAGACTCGTAGCCCATCCGGAACACACCCGAGGCCCTCGGGACCTCAATAAAATATGCCAACATATCCATAACATCATTCAAACTTGTTCCAATCTTAGGAATGCTCAAAACAACATCAAAACACCAATTTAACATCGGATTCAAGCCTAAGAACTCCAGAAACTCTCAGTTTACGCTTTCGATCGAAAGGTCTATCAAACCTCGTCCGAATGACCTAAAATTTTGCACGCACGTCACATTCAATACAACGTAGCTACTCCAACTTCCAGAATTCTATTCCGACCCTCCGATCAAAATCTCACTATTGAACCGGAAACTTCAAAAATTCAACTTTCTGCATTTCAAGCCTAAATTAGCTACGGACCTCCAAAACATAATCCGAACACGCGCCTAAGTCCAAATGACCATACGAAGCTGTTGGAATCATCAAAAATTCATTCCGGGGCTGTTTACTCAAAAGTCCAATTCCGGTCAAATGCTCACCGCTTAAACTCCCAAAACTAGATTCCTTCTTCCAATTTTACTCTGAATCATCCGTTTACTGAATTCAACCATGCACGCAAGTTGATACTCGTATTTTGAAGCTATTCCAGACCTTACGCCGCTGAATGGAGCTTAAATTCTCAAAATGACCGGCCAAGTCGTTACAGGCTATCCCTTCTTTCTTTTTGGCATGATCCGTACGATACAAACGAAACGAGCAAATGCACAACTTCCATAAATTACTCTATTCGTAGAAATGCTAGAGATGTGTATAATCTTATTCTCCCATGTGTCATACTATTTTATCATCTGTTCATGGGTCTCAAAAATACGTAAGTTGGTAAAGTTTATTTCATAATATAAATCAGAGGCATAATGGTCTTATGACGTACCGAGAGATTTTATGAACGTATTTCATATGCATTTCATGCATTCATACATGCACGTTGACTCATGACCAGATGGCATTATATACGCGTATATATATGTGTGTGTGTGTGTGTGTGTGTGTATATATATATATATATATATATATATATATATATATGGGATATGGGAAAGGATATGTTGATGATTTTGCCCACAGTGGCCGAGATGACATGATGGGATGCCCTCAGAGGCCTGATGATGTTATGAAACATGTACATATGCACGACATGACATTCATACGCATACGCATATGCATGATACTATAAGTATTTCATGGTTTACAGAGTTATCTAGACTTACAGGTTGAGTCATTTACCCTATATTTCTTCCATGTCTGTTATGTACTTATTTATGTGCCTTACACACTCGGTACATTTTTCGTACTGACTTTCCTTTTTCCTGGGGACGCTGCGTTTCATGCCCGCAGGTATAGATAATCAGTTTGACGATTCCTTATAGTAGACGAGATTGGCACTCAGCGAAGGATCGGTAAGACTCCACCTCATTCGGAGTGTTGTCGAGTCTACGAGTCATCGTGTCAGAGTTTTGCTACAGACTTATGGGTAGGCCGGTACCCTATACCATTTTATGTCAAATAATCTTAGAGGCTTTGTAGGCAGAGGTTCATTTTGTACAGTATGTCAGAGGCCTTGACGTCCCATATGTATTCATGTTTTAAGAAAAATGGTTCTATGATACAGTGTTTTCCCACATACAGTTGTACATTATCAGTTGTGACCATGTGGGCCCATGATAGTTATAAAAGGAATGAGTCTAGCTAACTCGACCTATGTATGTTCTAGTTTTGGTCGAACGATCACGAGTTACAGAGTGGTTCACTCGATCCAGCACGTCACCGGGTGCTAGCCACGCCTTCCCAAGTTTTGGACGTGACAAAGTGGTATCAGAGCATGTCGTGTCCTAGAGAGTCTACAAAGTCGTGCCTAGTAGAGTCTCACTTATGGGTGTGTTGCACGCATTTATAATTTAGAGGCTATAGGGCATTTAAGAAATGTTACCCTTCTTTTGTTTCCAGATCGTGCCGTAGAGCTGAGTCGTAAGAAGTCAGTATGAAGCTTTCGCCAGATTTTGTATGCACCAAAGATGCATGTATTACAATAGAGCTTTAAGGCCTAGGTGTAATTTCCACCTATGTAGAAGAGAGGTTATGAAAGTGGAAAAAGATACGATGCAAGATTGAAAGGTAAGTAAGGTAAAAGTAAATACTCAAGTACAAAAGGTTGTGAATATTCCAGAACTCCGATAGAGGTTGGGTTTTAGTTTATTATATAGAGGAGACCCTAGCGAAAGTTTTGAAAATCTCAAAGAGTTAACATTCGATGACGAATGTTTCTCAAGGGGGGAAGGATGTTACATCCCGTACTTTTCTACAGAGGATTTGTGACCATAAGACCCCGTAAGTTTAACAACCTTGATACCGTTAGATACATTTTGATATGGTATTTATTTTGAGTGGAACATCTTTGTAAAAAGTTTGAAAAATATGATTTTATATAGTTACTAATATTACTACTTAAATATATTTTAAATTATACACATAATATGAGGAAGTTTATAAGATTTTTATTATTGTAATGATAGAAATTATTTTCTCACAAGAAAAGAAGGTTATCTTTTTACCAATTTAAGAATTAAGTGTACGAAATTTTTTACTCTTTATATGAGATTAGGAAAATTAGAAGTTGAGAATATATATATATATATATATATATATTATTTTTACATGAATTTTTTAATGAAATAATAGTGTATGTATTTATTTTATATGGTACCACATGACTATGATAGCAACTTATATAAAGTGCGTTAAAAGTGAGTAGTATTTAAGTAATTTGAGACAATTCTTAATTATGCGGGTAATTGGTTAATTGCCGGGTAGCGGGATACCACCTAATTGATTATTGGATAAACTTTAAATTCTCCAACAACGGATTACGTGGCAGCACCATGAATCTTCATCAAAGCCAAAGTGTGACTCTTATTTCATGGAATGCACTAAACAGACAATATTCAATACTTCCATGTGAAGAGTAAGCTTTAGCACATTTGGGAATTGTAAAATCTAGGATAGTTTGCTTCAGGATTGTGATGTTAAGACCACAATAAAAGAACTGCCTCAAACACGTTTTCTATCGAAGCCTTCAAAATAAACAATAACATTCTTTGCATTCCAATTTTTCTATTTTTTTCATGGCTTACAAAAGATTATATTGAATAATTGCAAGATATTTAAATTGAACTTGCTAAGAGATCCTGTGACAGTTTTTCATTGGTAAAATGATCCTTTTTAGAGTCATCTGCCGACCAAATAAAGATACCATGAAGTTTTCCTTGACTCCTTAGTATGGTGCATGCATCAAAGAGTCCATGTTTAGGAGACAAGCCACCAATATTATTACTTTCAAAACTCACAAGAATCTTGCCTCCTTTTATAGTTACTGCTCTGGGTTTCAAAGTACTGCAGGAATTGAGGAATGGTTGTGCCCTTTTGCATAGGCATAAAATTGGAAGTTGATGTAGTCAATTAGATGGCCATACTTTCTCCAGAGAGCTAAATAGTGCTCTTGAACCGAATCATCTGCATATGGGGCTATTGATGTGTAAGAGACAATATTATTTTGTTTAAGATAGTACAACAGTCGCCCGATGCAATCAGAGAACGTATATGGATCTGCATTGAAGTGTTTATAATCTATATCTATTGCATTCAGGTATGTTAAGGCTATCCCTTTTTTTCTTTTTGGCATGATCTGTACGATACAAACGAAACGAGCAAATGCACAACTTCCATAAATTACTCTATTCGTAGAAATGCTAGAGATGTGTATAATCTTCTTCTCCCATGTGTCATACTATTTTATCATCTGTTCATAGGTCTCAAAAATATGTAAGTTCGTAAAATTTATTTCATGATATTAATCAGAAGCGTAATGGTCTTATGACGTACCAAGAGATTTTATTAACGTATTTCATATACATTTCATGCATTCATACATGCACATTGACCCATGACCAGATGGCGTTTTATATATATATGGGAAAGGTATAACGACCCGGCCGGTCGTTTTATGAATTTTAGCCCCCTTTTCCCTATTTCTGCTTCTTTATGTCTTGTTCAGCTGTATTATGTGGTATCGGGTTGGTTGGTTCGAGTTTGGAGTGGTTTTGTGGAGGAATGAGACACTTAGTCTCTTAAGTTGGCCATTTAGTTGGAAAAAGTCAACCGGAAGTTGACTTGTCAGTAAACGATCTCGGAATTTGGTTTTTATGATTTGGATAGCTTTATGAGGTGATTTGGGACTTATGAGCGTGTTCGGAATGTGATTTGGAGGTCCGTGGTAGATTTAGGCTTGAATTGGCGAAATTGGAATTTTGGCGCTTTCTTGTTGGTGGTGGAAATTTTGATATCGGGGTCGGAATGGAATTCCGGAAGTTGGAGTAGGTCCGTTGTGTCATTTGTGACATGTGTGCAAAATTTCAGGTCACTCGGACGAGATTTGGTAGACTTTTTGATCGAATTCGGAATTCAGAAGTTTTTGGACTTCTTAGGCTTGAATCCGAGGGTGATTTTATGCTTTGATGTTGTTTTGAGTGTACCGAAGGTTGGAACAAGTTTGAATGATGTTATGGGACATGTTGGCATGTTTGGTTGAGGTTCCGAGGGTCTCGGATGTGTTTCCGCTGCTCAACGGGTCATCCTTTGGACTTAAGGAGTTGCTGGTTTGCTGGTGTTCTGCAGCTGGTGTGTTCTTCATCGCGATCGCGGGAGGAGGTTTGCGATCGCATAAGGCAAATGGGAGGCCAGCTGGGTTAACACTTCGCGTTCGCATGAGGTCAATTGCGATCGCGTAGGTCAAGGGAACCACTGCATCGCGTTCGCGTGTGGAGTAACGCGGTTGCGTAGAGTTAAATGTGGAGGCAGCAAAATTTGTTCTCCGCGATCGCAAAGGTATTTCCACGATCGCGATTAAGGAAAATTACCCGGGCAGAATGTTTAAATAGCCATCTTCGCGAATTTTTGGTCATTCTTCACCATTTGTGGCCGGGATTTGAGCTTTGGGCAGTGATTTTCAAGAGGAACCAAGGATTTTCAATGGGGTAAGTTACTTGGGCCTTATTATTTGTGTTTATGATAATTTTTTCATTGTTTAATCATGAAATTAGTGGGATTTAAAGCCTAAAAAAGGAGGATTAGGGCTTGAGTTTTGGAGAGCTTTGAGTGGTGATTTGAGGGGCCATTTGAGGTCCGATTTTGATGTTCTTGGTATGTATAGACTCGTGGGAGGATAAGGATTTTAGTGATGTAATTTTTATCGGAATACGAGGCGTGGGCCTAGGGGTCGGGTTTGACCAATTTCGGGATTTGTGATGTAATATGATTATTTTCGCGTGGGCTTTGTTCCCTTAGCATATATTGATGTAATGGTTCTGATTTTGGTTAGATTCGGGGGCCTTTGGAGGCCGAATCGAGAGGCAAGGACGTCGCGGGCTAGAGTTGGCTTGGCTTGAGGTAAGTAACGCTTCCAAACTTGGTTCTGAGGGTTTGAAACCCCGAACTATGTGTTCTATGATAACTATTGAGGTGACGCAAATGCCAAGTGACGGGCTTGTGGGCGTGCACCGTAAGAATTGCGGCCTGGATCATTCCATGGCACTGCTTAGTGACTCTTTCTTGCTGACATCTGTTTTGTAATTATGTGGTTAAGTTAATGAGCTGCAAATCATGCTAATTATCATGTTAAGGCTTCACGCCAATACTGTTGAGACCCGAGAGGTCATTTCTTGCTGTCATATCATTTGCTTCATTGATATTCTGTGCTCAGTCTTGTTCATACATATTATATCTTGCCTAAGTCTCGATTATTGTTATTTGGCACATCATATCATTGTTCGGCTAGTATCATGACATTTTGAGCCTGTGTGTGTGAGACTGGAGAGTGATGACTGAGTGAGGCCGAGAGCCTGATATTGAGTGACAGTATGCGATGGGGCTGCACGCCACAGCGAGATATTGAACATGCCTTCGTTGGCTTTGTTATAGCACTTGGGCTAAAGAGTAGCCCCTCCGGAGTCTTTACACCCCCAATGAGCGCAGTTGATGATATTGAGGGATGGATATTCCCTGGACATGGATCTTGTCCGAAGTATTTATATTTGGAGATGGATCTTCTCCATAGGCTGGAATGGCCTTCCTCAGTACTGGATGACTGTTGTCAGTGATGTGCATATATTCCGGGATGGATCTTCCCTTAGCCTTGTGAGCCATATACAGTACCGAGTGGTTGTGAGTTTGTTATTGATATTATCTGGAGATGGATCTTCTCCGTAGGCTGGAATGACCTTCCTCGGTACTGAGTGATTGCTATCTGAGGTGTATATATTCCGGGATGGATCTTCCTTGGCCGTATGAGCCATATACAATACTGAGTGGACGAGCATTTGAGGTTGTGGGCACATGAGTCACTCAGTATGGTGCATTCCATACAGCATGTGCATTGACATGTAGATGTAGCAGAGTTACACTCCTTTACCTTGTTCAAACCTGCTCCGTTTTACTATTCGAGCTGTTTATTAACTGAAAGAATGCCTACATTTCTGTACATTATTTCTATTATCCTTGAGGAGGTTGAGTTCGTCACTACCTATCAGTCCAAAGGTTGGACTTGTTACTTACTGAGTTGGTGTACTCATGTTACCCCCTATACCTCGTGTGCAGATTCAAGCACTTTGGATCAAGTGGCGGATTTGATCGAGGCTTCTGACTTAGAAGATTATTGAGGTACCTGTACGGCGTTCGCAGGCCTTGGCTCTCTACCTTACTTTCCAGTTGTATTTCAACTTTTCCCTTAGACATTATATGAGACAATGATTTTTCCTTAGACACTCATGCACTCAGTGACACCCCGATTTTGTGCTGGATAGTATTTATTCTTGGAATTTCTTATGTTTCAAATAGTTCTTTAACTGTTCAAAAGCTTCCGTAAATGTTTTCAAACGTATTATTATCGTGTTGATTGTGGAGTTGAGGCTGGCCTAGTTTCATGATAGGCGCCATCACGACGGGTCGGATTTTTGGGTTGTGACAAAAGGTTATGGCGTTATATATGTACCACCACCTGATCAGCTGGAATACGTTGCTGATTTTGCCCACAGTGGCTGAGATGATATGATGGGATGCACTCAGAGGCTTGATGATGTTATGAAACATGTACCTATGCACGACATGACATTCACACGCATATGCATGACACTATAAGTATTTCATGGTTTACAGAGATATCCAGACTTGCAGGTTGAGTCATTTACTCTATATTTCTTTCATGTCTGTTATGTACTTATTTATGTGCCTTACATACTCAGTACATTATTCGTACTAATGTCCCTTTTGCCTGGGGATGCTTCGTTTCATGCCCGTAGGTATAGATAATCAGTTTGACGATCCCTTATAGTAGATGAGATTGGCACTCACTGAAGGATCGGTAAGACTCCACCTCATCCGGAGTGCAGCCGAGTCTATGAGTCATCGTGTCAGAGTTTTGCTACAGACTTATGGGTAAGCCGGTACCCTATACCATTTGATGTCGAATAATCTTAGAGGCTTTGTAGAAAGAGGTTCATTTTGTACAGTATGTCAGAGGCCTTGACGGCCCATATATATTCATGTTTTAAGAAAAATGGTTCAATGATATAGTGTTTTCCCACTTACAGTTGTACATTATGAGTTATGACCGTGTGGGCCCATGATAGTTACAAAAGGAATGAGTCCAGCTAACTTGACCTATGTATGTTCTAGTGTTGGTCGAACGATCACGAGTTACAAAGTGGTTTGCTCGGTCCAGCACAACACCGGGTGCCAGCCACGCCTTCCCAGGTTTGGGGCGTGACACCTGACCACGTCACTACTCGACCAAGGTTAGGCTTGGCACTTATTGGGTGCCGTTGTGGTGTACTCACGCCTCTCCTGCACATGTTTATCATGCGCAGATCCAAGTACCTCCTACCAGCCTCGAGTTTAGTTGCACGGTCGCTACTTTCAAGAGACTCCAAGGTACATCTGCCCGCGTCCGTAGACCTCGGAGTCCCCTTCTATCCCCTTATATTAATTCTTCCCTTATTTCTATTGTCACTGATGTATAGAACAGTTAGAAATTCATAGAAGCTTGTGACTTACGGTGTTCCGGGTCTTGGGAGTGTTATGTATATTTTGAGAGTTGATTATTGTATATGTTGAGCGGCATCTCTTTTGCTTATTTAAAAATACCTGCTAATGTTAGTTGTTGATTTTCATGTTCTTCATTTCATTTCCGCAAAGTGTTAGGCTTACCTAGTCATAGAGACTACGTGCGGTCACGACAATTCTCGGAGTGAGAATTTGGATCGTGACAACTATTTTCGAAAAACTATGAAAAGGCTGAACATTTTATCTCTGAGTTACTTCTTTATTTAATTGCTTTACGTTGTTATGAACTGTTGCTGGCTATTGGTGTTGGACCCGACCTATGTTCCAGCTCGTCATTACTTTCAACCTAAGATTAAGTTTGTTACTTATTGAATACATGGGGTCGGTTGTACTCATACAACACTTCTGCATCTTGCGTGCATATGTTGGCTGTTGTTGTTGCTGTGTTCGATGGGAGCTGGATTGGAAGATGTACCTACGTTCCTATTGTAGCTTCCTCTTGTTCATGGTAGCCTTAGATTTATAAAACTCAGTTTATATACTTTTCAAACAGAAGATTTGTAAACTCTATTATTAGGAGCTCATGATTTGTACTACAAGTCCATGGAGAATGTATAAGATTCAGATAATTTCTTTTATTTATTTCTTTTATTAAATTCATTGGAATTGGATAGTTGTTAATTGGCTTACCTAGCAGGTTGGGTTAGGTGTCATCACGACTAGTTGGATTTTTGATCATGACAAATAGAATATAGAAAACGCAGTGTTATGTTTTTCCGATCAAACATTTGATGACTCACACTAGATCTATTTTATTTTTGAATTTTTTACCTAATTTAATTGGCATTTCTAGACTACATTTTATTATCCATAAGCAGTCCTTCGCCATAAAAGTGAAAATCAACTTCTGAACTAAAACTTATGCGTTCTTTCAGTAAACGTATTAGATTATAATCATTTATTTAAATTTTAAAAATCAAACATGTTTTAATATGTTTGAAGATATTAAAAATAGGGATAGCTCGAATATGTTTTTTTAGAATAGAACGAACCATGATGCGTTATAAAATGCCTTATATGTTATAAATGAAAAGTGCAAAGTAAATAAACCAAAGACAAGTATATAGAGAGATTGAAATATTATTCAACTTCAAACTGATGTACATAATGAACTGAAAACTCCTCTATTTATAGAAGAAAGGAAGCACCTGTGAAGCCTTTCCAGGAAGAAGCTGCAAGGCTTTTCTTAAGCTGCTCGTAAGCTGCCTTCATGAGCTGCTTGCAACCTGCCTGTTGTAAAAACCTAACCGGTAGTTTTGAGAAATCAAGCTCTGTTCGGCGGCGTAAGATCTGGAACAGCTTCATCATATGAGTATCGACTTGTGTGCATGGTTGAATTCAGTTAACGGATGATTCAGAGTCGAATTGGGGGAAGGAATCTAGTTTTGGAAGCTTAAGCGGTGAGAATTTGACCGGAATTGGACTTTGGAGCAAATGGCTCCGAAATGGGTTTTGGATGATCTTAACAACTTCGTAGGGTGATTTTGGACTTAGGCGCACGTCTGGATTAGGATTTGGAGGTCCGTAAAGTAATTTGAGGCAAATTGGCGAAAGTTGGAAAAGTTGAAGCTTGGAAAACGAAAAAGTTTGACCCATAGTTGACTTTTGCGATATCGGGGTCGGAATGCAATTCCGAGAGTTGAAACAGCTCCATCTTGTCATTTGGGACTTGTCTTCAAAATTTGGCGTCATTCCGGGTTGACTTGATAGGTTTCGGCGCGAGTTTTGGAAGTTGGAAGATTTGGAAGTTCCTAAGTTTGATTTATGGTGTGATTCGCCATTTCGGTGTTGTTTGATGTGATTTGAGACCTCGAGCGAGTCCGTGTTAGGTTATATGACTTGTTTGTGTGTTTAGACAGGGTCTCGGGGGCCTCGGGTGTGTTCCGTGTAGGCTATGGGTCATTTTTCCCTATTTTTGGACTGCTGATTTCCGTCAGCTGGTTTTCTCCTTCGCGTTCGCGCTTGCTCCTCCGCGTTCACGAAGATTAATCTTGGAGGAGGAATTTATTGTTCTTCGTGTTTGCGTTTAACCTCTCGTGTTCGCGAAAGGTTGCCTTTATCCTTCTTCGCGTTTGCAGCCACTTCATCGCGTTTGCGTAGCAGAATTAAGAGCTGGGGGCTGGGGGCTATCTATTCTTCGCGTTCGCATCACTCTCCCCACGTTCGCGAAAGCTTCTGTACCTTACTCTCCACGTTAGCGTCCCTTAGCTCGCGTTCGCGATGGGCTTTTCTTGGCAGCCACATTTTTCTTCTTCGCAAACCGATTATCCTTCCGCGTTTGCGATGCACAAATGCCCGGGTAGACAGAATATATTCCAAAATCGAGGGTTAGACCATTTTATTCATATCTTGACTTGTGTAGCTTGGTTTTGAACGATTCTTTGAGGGGTTTTCCCACAAATCGATTGGGTAAGTGTTCTTCACCTAGAATCTAACATTTTCCATGATTTTATCTCTGTTTTTATCATTTAAATTGTGTTTTGGGTTGAGAAAAATTTGAGTTTCTGAAGAAAATTTAAAAAATAAAAAAATCGTGATTTGAGGGGCCAAATGGTATCGGAATTTGATAATTTTGTATGGTTGAACTCATATTGGAATGGGTATTTGGATTTTGTAAAATTTATCGGGTTCCGAGGTGCGAGCCCAGGGGTCGAATTTCGGACCAATTTTCGAACTTTGTTAAAGATTGAGACTTTAGGATCCGGAATAGTGTCTTATGTGTTTTATTTGTGCGTTGAAGCTATTTTAGTTGGATTTGAACCATCCGGAGGTCTTTTCATCCGAGAAGTGTTTTTTAGAGTATCGGTCTGTCGTCAAGTATCTTGCCTAACCTTGTGGGGGGGACTTCCCCTTAGGATTTGAGTCTTCTATGTTGATTGTAGTTCGTGTACGCGAGGTGACGAGTGCGTACTCGGACTTATTTGTGGAAAATTGGCCTTTTAGGGTTCTTAGGTTCTTACACTCACTATGAATGACGTTGTTCTTGATATGACTGAGTTCCTGCTTATTAGTTTCGCCTCTACATGCTTGATTGGAATCAATTGCTTCATGATTTACTCTTATTGCCTAATTGTCATCCTATTTGAAGAATTTTGCCTCTCCTATTGGCATGCCATCTTTTCGCAACTGATTGTGTTATTTGATATTTATTATCATCCTTCATATAATTGTCTAGTCTTAAGTGAAGCTAAGATCACCTTTACTTAAATTGAATTGTCGAATATCCTCGTAACTTTCCAACCTTAAAAGGGGTTTAGATAACCTATATCCTTGTTGACTTGCCTTTATGTGGGACTACTGGGCTCGTGTTGATTTCCTTGTTATTGACTTGTATATTATGGGATCGTTACCACATGTTAGTTTTCCCTTTGTTGAATTGTTCCCTTTTTGCCTTTCATTCCTTATTGTGGTTATTCTTTGTGAATCGGTTCTACCATTTCCTTGTGATTTAAAGTTCTAGAGTGGATTCACTCATTGTACTTTGTACTACTATCATTGTTGTTGTTGTACTGGTTTGTTGGTGCACGAGGTTTCTGTTGTACGGTTGTTCTTTTGGGGTTGCACGAGGTTTCTGTCGTGCTATTGTTACTATTGATATATTGCACATGCGGAGTGATAAGGCAACATATATATACGTTTATATATGGGTTGCGCATGTGGCGAGGCAAGGTGGGAACATTATGATGCTTGTACGGGCACTTATTATATTATTATTGCGCACGTGGCGAGACAAGGTGGGCTATGTCAGGGATTGACTGTGATGCTTTGTGATGGCCTGGGGGCATTCTTGTTGTTGACATTGTGCTATGGTACGTTTATCTGTATGAACTTTATCTCGTGAAAGTTGTGAGAAAATGACTTACGTGTTGTCCGTTCTTTTCCTTATGTTTTTAGCTGGTATGATCTATGTTAGAACACTTGCACAAGTATTCACGTAGCCAAATACTCCTATTGGTTAAGAAGTTTTCCCCTGGTATTGTTAAGTATAGATGTACACCCTTGGTTTGCTTGTCATATATGTGAGAGTGGATCTAGTTAGTCAGTGAGTTTCCAGCATGATCATGTGGTGGGATGAGGGCACAGGATGACAAGTGTTAGGGTTCAGGTATTGAGACCAATGAGCTGTAATTTCGTTCGAGGTTCGGTACTTCGAGGAGCTGTTGGCTAAGACCTGATATGAAAAACTGACGTAGTATTCTGAGTTATTACTTGCCTTACTGTGTTATGATTAGGAATTTGGGTTTGTGTTTCCGCTCGCTCTTTTATGTCATTATTACGGCGTTTTCTATTGTCACTTGCTATTTTCTTCCATATTGTGATTGTTGTATTGTTAGCCATATCGTGTAGTCTTTATATATACACCATGTTCTGTTGTTCCTATGCTTATAATTGTACAGTTTATTGGACTAGTAGGTGTCTTGACTGTTCCTCGTCACTACTCTATCGAGGTTAGTCTTGATACTTACTGGGCACCGCTGTGGTGTGCTCATGCTACTCTTCTGCAAAAATTTTTGTGCAGATCCAGGTACTAATCATTAGTAGCTGTGAGGATTGTTGCTGAGGAGACTCAAGGTAAACCTGTTGCTGCGTTCGCAGGCTTTGGAGTCACCTTCTTTACTTGTATTCAAATGTTCTTACTCATTTCCAAACAGTTGTATTTAGAAGTGGTAGCTAACTCTGTAGAGCTTATGACTTGTACTACCGGGTTTTGGGGACATGTTTATTGTATAAAGATTTCATTTCAGAAGAATGTTAGACGTTAATTATTATTATTTGTTTTTCCGTAAATATTAGGCTTACCTAGTCCTTAAGATTACGTGCCATCACGAAACCCAACGGATGGGAAATTGGGTCGTGACAAGTTGGTATCAGAGCTCTAGGTTCATAGGTGCTATGAGTCATAAGCGAGTTTAGTAGAGTCATGCGGATCGGTACGTAGGCGTATGTACTTATCTTTGAGAGGCTACAGAACTAATAGGACAATCTCACTTCTTTCATTCCTATCATGTGAGTTTATTGATCTCAGTGCCTGAACCTTTATCATCCCATTCTCTCACAGATAGTGAGGACACGTACTGCAGTTACGGACGACGCTTCTCCCGAAGCGGGTGCCACTGGATGTAGAGGCAGAGGCCGACGAGGAGTACGTGCCACAGCTAGAGCCCCCACCAGAGCACCTGTTGAGGAGCCGCCAGTAGCTCCAATTGGGGGGCAGGTACCGGAGGCGCCTGCTGTTACCCTCAGACTTTAGGAGACCTTAGCACAGTTCTTGAGCATGTTTGGTACATTGGCTAAGGCGGGGTTGATTCCGATTGCCCCAGCTACTTCACATACTAGGGGAGGGACTCAGACTCCTGCCGCCCACACCCTAGAGCAGCGAGTTCATGTTGGTTAGGTTCCAGGCGTCATGGCGTCAGAGCCTGTAGTTCCAGTTCAGCCCGTAGTTAGGGCAGTAGCATCTGAAGAAGAGCAGCTTAGACTTGCAAGGTTCAAGAAATACAACCCTCCTACATACAGTGGTTTGGCTTCAGAGAGTGCAAAGGGTTTCTGGAGGAGTGCCATCGCATTTTCTGCACTACGGGTATAGTTGAGTTGAGTGGGGTTGCTTTTACTACGTTCCAGCTTAGGGGAGCGGCTTACCAGTGGTGGCGGGCATATGAGTTGGGTAGCCCAGCCGAGTCAGTTTCACTTACATGGGTTCAGTTTTCAAAGATGTACCTGAGAGAGTTCGTACCTCAATCCCTTCGGGATGCATGGCGCGCAGAGTTTGAGCTGCTGTCCCAGGGCACTATGTCAGTGATCACGCCTAACTCTAGTCCTAAAAAGGATAAGCGGTCGCTGCAAATATAATCCAGTCTAAAAGTTCGGAGTCGAATCCCAAAGAGAACTAAGGCTTAGCTATACCTGTTTAATATCACTAAGAAGACAAGTTTGAACAATTTTCTAGATAATAAAGATTGAGATTTATATTTCTAACTAATTAACTAGCAAATACTACAAAGCGATAAAATTATCAACTAACGAGACAAAGGGTTGGAGACTAAATTAAGGAGGTCTAGAGTTATGATTTCCCCAATTGTCGAAATCCTTCTAGCTATGTTCCCTACAATTTTGCCAATGTATTCTCTACCGATTGTGAGTACTTTGATTGTCGTAATTCTCTCTCGAGCAACTACCACAATTTACTAGATGTATTCTCTCGAACTACACTAGCTGACATTAATTCACTGCTCACTACAATCGCATCAAGGTTTCGTTATCTCTAATCCCGCCTTTAAACCCTCTGTCTTGATCTCTCATACGTTAGGAGTGATGTTGTTCAACAACTACCTAAATATGTATTCTTTCTCAAGCAACACATAATAAAAAGGCACAGTCAATCAATGGTCATTCAATCAACAACAATAAATACGTAGTTGAACAAGTAAAAAATCCAACGGCTCAATTATATAAAAACATAACAAGAATTTATCCTACAAAAGGTTCCATCAAAACCCTAGATAACAAATTAGCTATTCATAATAGTATGTAAAACTACAATACTAAAAATCATAACCAACAATGAAAAATAGGAAGAGGAAGGAAAAACTCGTTGAAGAATTCTCCACCTTGCTCCCAGTGTGTTTTTGACTCCTTAGGTCGAATCCCCGGTCTCCTTAGCCTCCTTAGGTCTAAATTATGTCAAAAATTGGTCTCCTCCCCTCAAAATACCATTTTTCCATGTATATATACTAAGTAGGGTCAGGCCCAAACAATTATACCTTATCCTACGCAAAAAAAGACAAGTTTCTAGGCCTGGACGTCCACGGCCGCGGTCCGGGCACGGTACGGGCGCGGTACTTTCCTAGTATACTGCCTCAGTCCGCGTCAGGTCCGCGGTCACGGTTTCGACTGTGTTTTTCACCCTTTTCTGTTTGGAATTTTGGAAACCATAAAACAAGAAAGTTGTATCCCTTTGAGTTAGCTTTCCAACCATATATTGTGGAGCCTAAATGGAGTTATGAGCGAAAAGTTATGTGCTTTTTACTAGACAGTGCATAATATGCCTACTCGATTCTTCGTTTTGTTGCTCTATCATCCGTTGATCCCCGAATACGATCCCGGCTTAATTCCTTGGGCTTTTACTCAGACTTCAGATCTCTAAATCACTTGAATTCATTCTATAATATTTATATAGCTCAGAATCACTCCTACAAGGCATAAAACACACAATTAGTGCAGAACACTAGCGAGTAAAGCTCAAACTCAATTAAACGACTAAAATACGTAATTATAGCCTATCATCAGCACCCCACACTTAAACCATTGCTCGTCCTCGAGCAATCAAACTACAGTTTATATATATACGACCTTTTTAAACAATTCTCCTAACTCATCACACCAAGAATATTTAAAATAGACTAAGCACAAAAGCGTAACATCTTCACCTCAAGATTTGACTCACAAGTACCACGCATTATTCATAACTCACCCACTTACTCTAACATAGAGGTCACTGATATTTCCTTTCCTTCATGAATCAAGTGCCCTCACAAAACAAAAGAGAGTAGTTCCACATCATAAAATTTAAGAACACTTAGGAACTCAAGATAGAAAGAATTCACTCACTCTCAGAAATAACATTCATATGCCACAAAAGATGCACCATAGGCTTGCCCGTAGTGTACTACTCTACTAATCGAGCTCATTCAGTCTAGGATCAAGTAGGACTTTATTTGGTTGTAATGTAGGCTGCGGGACGGGTATGATACATTTAGATATAAGAGTGACTACACCTCCCTAAGCACTTTAATACATATACTTCATTCAAACCACATGCTTATGTCAAACCAACTCCACCTTCACCTCAATGTATATTACCCATTCTTTTTTAAGCACACTTACATCAAGAGCCACCACTTATCAAGGAATATTTTTCACAACAATCCAACTATATATTTGTTTTCTTTATTTTTTTCTTTTCAAATCAAGTGGCTCTTACTTTTTCAAAACAGTGCACATTTCTCCTTATTTCATTAGTTCCACTCAAAAGCCAAACCAACCACCCCACACTTTAACTTTTACAAAGTTCATGACTATTTAAGTGCTCATGAGAGGTTAAAAGGTTCAAATAGATGGTTAATTCAAACAAATGGGTAAGGCTTGTAATGTGGTTGCCAAAGAAATAGGATTATAGGCTCAAAGGGGTTAACTACGTTACATAACAATTAGGCGGGTAAAATATATATATGGCTCAACAAAGAAACGTCTATATCACTTTCAAGACTGAACAAAACTACTATTTCGCTTTGCAAACACACGGGGCAAGTTCTAGACATCCAATGCAATGCATAGAATAACACAAAACCTTACACACACATGGCATATAACTCGCTCAGGATCGGACTCATCAAGACACTCTAGTCAAAGCAGTTAAGCAAAGTTAAAATCATACAATTTAAGGTACTTATACAAGAGTCAAAAACTGAGCCTAAGCGTCACAGCCAAAGTACTCACTATTCTCAAGGCATAACCAAGTCAAGAGATATTTCTTCAATTCAAAACGCAACACAATGGCTCCTACTCCCAAAAAAACTAACTACACCTCGTTCAAATAAAATCCTTGGAAAAGAACCGTGGCACAAAGAAAAACCAAGGGGGGATTAATACACTACCTACGAAGAAAATCTTTTTTTTCTTTAGATTTAAATCCCTCAAGAAAATGGTCTAGGATATCCATCATCGGGAAAAGTCCAATCTTTTTCTTTCGTTTTTCTAAAAAATAAAAAAAAATATTCAATTAAACTAACACAACTAAAATAGTATAGAAAGTCACCCAGACAATCTCCTCACCCCACACTTAAAATTGTGTATTGTCCCCAATGCACTCCATACTAATAAGAGGGTAAAAGAAACTCCCTGGTAGGCTAAAGGCCAAAGCACTAGCAGCTCATGGGATACTCAGACTTCTCCCGGGCTTGGTCCTTCGTGCGGGTACCTCACACTTAGTTCTAACCATCTGGTTTGCTGTTGCATCCTTCCAATATCATTGCTTTCCATGCTCCTAGAAAATAAAAAATCAACACGACAAACATAATACAATTAGAGAAATAAAAAAATAAAATAAAAGAAAGCAATAAAGTTGGGTTGCCTCCCAACAAGCGCTTGATTTAACGTCGCGGCACGACGTGAATCACTTTCTGCCTCCACCTTGAGCTTATGAATTGAACCCCAAGTTTTGCTTCAAGCTTATGATTATGCTCTTGGGGTGGTACAAATTCTTGCGAGCCAAAAATTAGATAAAATCTTATGCACTTTTTGGCTCTCGACCGAGGAGTGTCACCTTGCCTAGGCGGCCTTGAGAAATCCAAAATATAAGGCTCATCTACCTCTTCCTTGGACTTCTTTTTATGCTCATAAGGGTGAATTTCCATTTCACCGTCTGAACATAATGTAGAGAAGTGTTTGGAATGAGGTCCAACGCGCTCAAATACATGAACTTCATGATTTTTAACCTCCTTAACACCAATCACACTAGAGTCAACTAAATTTGTATCTTCAACGTCCTTGGTTGACTCTAGTATTACTTCTTCAACATCGAAATTCTCAAATTCTAGTTGGTTAGATTGTTGGATTTCTACTCTGACCTCCTCCATTTGCACCTCAATTTCAACATATAATTCATGCTCTTCTTGGCTACTATCCACAATATTGGCTTGTTGAGCATTAAATACCTCAACTAGTTGACTCACTTGTGCCTCCACGTTCCGAATAGCAGCATCTTGCCTTTGTATGTGCAGTTGTTTCTCATCATTTTGTTCCACAAGGCACCTTAGCATATCCTTGATCTCTTTCATGTCATCATCCCTGGGTTCTTTGTTCCTATTAACTTCACAAGAAAAAGAAGAACCATCAAAGTAAGGGGCTGAGGAAAGATAAGAAATATAAGCACAACCATGAAAGTGACCATCTTGTCTACCGCACATATCACATACATTCCACACATAAGATTGAGTTGGTGCACATTCGGGAATATTTTGATAATTTTGCCATGGGTGGTTTTCTTCACAATATGCATAAGGAGGATTAAAAGTAGAATTACCAACATCAAAATTTCCATAATTCCAGGATGCCGTGTTTCTCAATTAACAAGTAAAAAAATAAAAAAATCAAATACAACAAAACAAAAATAAAAGTTCAAACTTGTAACCTAGCAATATATACACCTACAGCTACACCGTTAGTTCCCCAGCAATGGCGCCAAAATTTGATTACGCCCAACTCTAGTCCTAAAATGGATAAGCGGTCGCTGCAAATATAATCCGGTCTAAAAGTCCGGAGTCGAATCCCACAGAGAACTAAGTCTTAGCTATACCTGTTTAATATCACTAAGAAGACAAGTTTGAATAATTTTCTAAATTGTAAAGATTGAGATTTATATTTCTAACTAATTAACTAGCAAATACTACAAAGCGATAAAATTATCAACTAACGAGACAAAGGGTTGGAGACTAAATTAAGGAGGCCTAGAGTTATGATTTCCCCAATTGTCGGAATCCTTCTAGCTATGTTCCCTACAATTTCGCTAATGTATTCTCAACCGATTGTGAGTACTTTGGTTATCGTAATACTCTCTCGAGAAACTACCACAATATACTAGATGTATTCTCTCGAACTGCACTAGCTGACATTAATTCACTGCTCACTACGATCGCATCAAGGTTTCGTTATCTCTATTCCCGCCTTTAAACCCTCCGTATTGATCTCTCACATACGTTAGGAGTGATATTATTCAACAACTACCTAAATATGTATCATTTCTCAAGCAACACATAATAAATAGGCACAGTCAATCGATGACCATTCAATCAACAATAATAAACACGTAGTTGAACAAGTAGAGAAATTCAACGGCTCAATTATATAAAAACATAACAAGAATTTATCCTACAAAAGGTTCCATCAAAACCCTAGATAACAAATTAGCTATTCATAATAGTATGTAAAACTACAACACTAAATATCATAACCAACAATGAAAAATAGGAAGAGGAAGGAAAAACTCGTTAAAAAATTCTCCGCCTTGCTCCCAGTGTGTTCTTGACTCGTTAGGTCGAATCCCCGGTCTCCTTAGCCTCCTTAGGTCTAAATTATGTTAAAAGTATGTCAAAAATTGGTCTCCTCCCCTCAAAATATCGTTTTTCCATGTATATATACCAAGTAGGGTCGGGACCGAATAATTATACCTTCCCCTACACAAAAAAGGACAAGTTTCTTTGCCTGGACGTCCACGATCGCGGTCCGGGCGCGGTACTTTCCTAGTATACTGCCTCAGTCCGCGTCAGGTCCGCAGTCGCAGTTTCGACCGCGTTTTTCAGACTTCAAAGCTCTAAATCAATATGCCTACTCGATTCTTCGTTTTGTTGCTCTATCATCCGTTGATCCCCGAATACGATCCCGGCTTAATTCCTTGGGCTTTTACTCAGACTTCAAAGCTCTAAATCACTTGAACTCATTCCATAACATCTATATAGCTCGAAATCACTCCTACAAGGCATAAAACACACAATTAGTGCAAAATACTAGCGAGTAAAGCTCAAACTTAATTAAAGTGCAGTAAATTTAAGTGTAATAAGCGACTAAAATACGTAATCATAGCCTATCATCAGTCAGTATCAGAGTACGCCATCAAATTTTGTTATTTGGCCAGACATGCATCGACCTTGGTTTCCACTATTTGGGAGAGATCCACCGGTTTATTGAGGGACTCCCTCCCAGGACTAGCATGGCCCGGGGGTTGGAGATAGATATTTCGTATCAGTAGACCGTGAGTATTGCTAGGAGGGTGGAGGGCATGCTGGCTCGAGAGTGAGAGGAGAGAGAGGTCAGGCGGGCCCATGAGAGAGAGGGCAGGCGAGCTCAGGAGAGGGAGTACAGGGAGGCGAGGGAGCCTCGTAGACCGGGGAGAACTGCTGGTCCTTATTATGGAGGCAGGGTATGGCATGGTAGAGCTTTTGTGGGTCAGCCAGTTCAGTTTGTGCTTCAGGCTTCGCACGGTGATTCGGAGGTTCATGGGCCTCGGAGTACCCGTACCGCACAGTTCCCACAACCTCGTCAGCAGAGAGGTTGCTTTGAGTGTGGAGATACTAGCCATATGGTGAGAGATTGTCCCAGACATCAGGCAGATGTGCCACAGCGAGGTGTTCAGGGTAGTAGATGGCGCCTAAGACGGGAGGCCCGGCCCATTGATGTGTTTCATATAGTAGGCTTTAGGTTGTTGCACCAGATGATGTCATTCGGGTATGATTTTGATTGGTTATAGAGGAGTACCATCCGTAGTCATTACAGTTCTGCTTGTCGGCATGAGTTCCCCTATTTGTTGCTTTACTTATGGGTGCATTTCATGATTTGCACTCTATTTATGTGTCACCCTGTTGGGAGGTTCTATGAATGATAGTCATGCCTATCGACTATTTTTATTCATTATAGAGAGTTATGAGACTAGCATTAAATTCCTATTTTCCTTAACGGTAGGTTTGATGTAATTTTTGAGTATTTTGGCTACGAGCTGTGATTATTGTGCTCCACCGGTGTGGGAGCCAGCACTTGTTGCAAATTGTGACGGAATTGGTCTAGTGAGAATTTCCAGTTGGTTTGATGTATACCCTACTTGTGATTCAGAGTTGAGGGCAAGACCCTTGTGATTTCATGTGAATTGATGTGTTGAAATCGGGCTGTGTACCGCGGTGGAAGTTATATTAATATGGGATCCTTGTGATATGTTTATATGCTTTGATTATTTTCTTATTATATTGTTCTGTAAGTTAGTACTGATAGTGAATTGTGCCTGTTGGGCTTGTTTGATAGTTCTCTTATGTGTTTCTCTTTACATATTCAAAGACTTTCGTTCTATGCTTCTTGAGTTTTAGCTTGTGGGGTGTGTGCCCGTTAGTGTTAGTTGTGATTTGGTGATTCGGGTGTTTACTTATGTGGTTTTCGTGGTTATTGTATGATCGACAGTGTTGTGGAGGTTTGAAACGGGTTCCTATTGTATATGAGGCTTATGGACGGTGCTGGATTTGATTTCGAACGGACATTGTGAGAAATGTTACTGTGGGCCTATGTGTGATGTGTCATGTTGTGTGGTTGTACAATATGGGCGTTGGCTTGAGTTGATGCAGCTGGTTGAGACTGATATTGGATGCGAATTTAGGATCGGGTCTTTTGGAAATGAATGGAAGGTGAGGATTCCGACTCCAGGGCTTAGTGGTAGTGCTAGAAAGGCTAAATTTCAGTCGAAATGATGTCTTTAGGTTTATGCGGATTGGGGTGACGTGGGATCACCCGCGGGTGTATGTTGGAAGTGTGCATTCAACTATTTGAGGGCTTCGAGGTGAATCTTGGCACGTTCGAGGACTAACGTTTGTTTTAAAAGGGGGAGGATATAACGACCCGGCCGGTCATTTTGAGAAATCAAGCTTCGTTCGGCGGTGTAAGGTCTGGAACAACTTCATAATATGAGTATCGACTTGCATGCATGGTTGAATTTATTTAACAGATGATTCAAAGTCGAATTGGGAGAAGGAATCTAGTTTTGGAAGCTTAAGTGGTGAGAATTTGATCGGAATTGGACTTTGGAGAAAACGGCACCGGAATGGGTTTTGGATGATCTTAACAGCTTCGTATGGTGATTTTGGACTTAGGCGCGCGTCCGAATTTGGATTTGGAGGTCCGTAAAGTAATTTGAGGCAAATCGGCAAAAGTTAGAAAAGTTGAAGTTTGGAAAATGGAGAAGTTTGACCCATAGTTGACTTTTGCGATATCGGGGTCGGAATGCGATTCCTAGAGTTGGAAAAACTCTGTCTTGTCATTTGGGACTTGTCTGCAAAATTTGGCATCATTCCGGGTTGACTTGATAGGTTTCGACGCGAGTTTTGGAAGTTGGAATACTTGGAAGTTCCTAAGTTAGATTTATGGTTTGATTCGTCGTTTCGGTGTTGTTTGATGTTATTTGAGACCTCGAGCGAGTCCGTGTTAGGTTATAGGACTTGTTTGTGTGTTTAGACAGGGTCCCGGGGGCCTCGGGTGTGTTCCGGGTAGGCTACGGGTCATTTTCCCCTATTTTTGGACTGCTTATATCTGTCAGCTGGTTTTCTCCTTCGCGTTCGTGTCTGCTCCTCCGCGTTCGCGAAGAGTAATCTTGGATGAGGATTTATTGTTCTTCATGTTCGAGTTTAACCTCTCGCGTTCGTGAAAGTTTGCCTTTCTTCTTCTTTGTGTTTGCAGCCACTTCATCGCGTTCGCGTAGTAGAATTAAGAGCTGGGGGGCTATCTGTTATTCGCGTTCGCGTCACTATCCCCGCGTTTGCGAAAGCTTCTGTTCCTTACTCTCCGCGTTCGCATCCCTTAGCTCGCGTTCGCGATTGGCTTTTCTTGGCAGCCGCATTTTTCTTCTTCGCGAACGCGATTGTCCTTCCGCGTTCGCAATGCAAAAATGCCTTGGCAGACAGAATATATTCCAAAATCGAGGGTTAGATCATTTTATTCATATCTTGACTTATGGAGCTCGGTTAGGAGCGATTCTTTGAGGGTTTTTCACACAAATCGATTGAGGAAATTGTGAGTTTTTGAAGAGAATTTAAAAAATGAAAAATCGTGATTTGAGGGACCAAATGGTATCGGAATTTGATAATTTTTGTATGGCTGAACTCATATTGGAATGGGTATTTGGATTTTGTAAAATTTGTCGGGTTCCAAGGTGCGGGCCCGGGGGTCGACTTTTTGGCCAATTTTCGAACTTTGTTAAAGATTGAGACTTTATGATCCGGAATAGTTTCTTATGTGTTTTATTTGTGCCTTGAAGCTATTTTGGTTGGATTTGAGCCATCCGGAGGTCTTTTCATCCGAGAAGTGCATTTTAGAGTATCAGTCTGTCGTCTTTGAGGTAAGTATCTTGTCTAACCTTGTAGTGGGGACTTCCCCTTAGGATTTGAGTCTTCTATGTTGATTGTAGTTCGTGTACGCGAGGTGACGAGTGCGTACTCGGACTTATTTGTGGGAAATTGGCCTTTTAGGGTTCTTAGGTTCTTACACTCACTATGAATGATGTTATTCTTGATATGACTGAGTTCCTGCTTATTAGTTTCGCCTCTACATGCTTGATTGGGATTAATTGCTTCATGATTTACTCTTATTACCTAATTGTCATCCTATTTGACTTAATTGAAGAATTTCGCCTCCCCTATTGTCATGCCATCTTTTCACAACCGCCTGTGTTATTTGATTATTTGAGATTTATTATAATCCTTCCTATAACTGTCTAGTCTTAAGTGAAGCTAAGATCACCTTTCCTTAAATTGAATTGCCGAATATCCTCGTAACTTTCCTACCATAAAAGGGGTTTAGATAACCTATATCCTTGTTGACTTGCCTTTATGTGGGACTACTGGACTCGTGTTGATTTCCTTTTTATTGACTTGTACATTGTGGGATCGTTATCACATGTTAGTTTTCCCTTTGTTGAACTGTTCCCTTTTTGCCTTTCATTCCTTACTGTGGTTATTCCTTATGAACTGGTTCTACCATTTCCTTGTTATTTTAAGTTCTGGAGTGGATTCACTCGTCGAACCTTGTACTACTATCATTGTTGTTGTTGTTGTACTGGTTGTGTTGGTGCACGAGGTTTCTGCTGTGCGGTTGTTGTTATGGGGTTGCGCGAGGTTTCTACTGTGCTATTGTTACTATTGATATATTGCACATGCGGCGTGATAAGGCGGTATATATATATATATATATATATATATATATATATATATATATATATATATATATATGTTTATATTTGGGTTGCGCATGTGGTGAGACAAGGTGGGAACATTGTGATGCATGTGTGGTGAAACAAGGTGGGCACTTATTATGTTATTATTGCACACGTGGCGAGACAAGGTGGGCTATGTCAGGGATTGATTGTGATGCTTTGTGATGGCTTGGGGGCATTCTTGTTGTTGACATTGCTCTATGGTACGTTTATCTGTATGAACTTTATCTCGTGAAAGTTATGAGAAAATGCCTTACGTGTTGTCCGTTCTTTTCCTTACGTTTTTAGCTGGTATGATCTATGTTAGAACACTTGCACAAGTATTCACGTAGCCAAATACTCCTATTGCTTAAGAAGTTTTCCCCTGGTATTATTAAGTATAGATGTATGATAAGTTAGGATTTTAATGTGTTTTATACCCCTACTTGCCTACCCTTTGGTTATAAATTGCTACAAAATAGTTCCAAATTTCTCACAAGTTGTACTTGATTGCAGGTTTGATCGACAAAGCGACGAAAGTCAAATATCGGCTCAAAAAGGAGTGAAACATGCTCAAGTGTCAAAGTCCAACGAAGTTGAGGAAAAGAGGCCCTAGTGCGGACCGCGCAACTGTGAATGCGGCCGCAGTAGGAGGTTCAGAGAAAGGCATATTCAAGGGGAAGGCTACGCGGCCGCGGTCATTCCCACGCGGTCCGCGGTCAGGCTCCGCGGCCGCGCTACACTTCTACGCGGTCCGCGGAGCAGAGATTCAGAGAGCCAAAATTTGACCCCTTTTCAAGCAAAGCGGCCCACGTCCATTTATGTGCGGCCGCGCTAACTTCCACCGCGGCCGTACTACATTTTTACGCGGTCCGCGGTCCTCAACTTCAGAGAAGCAGAAACCAAAAGTTCAAGAGCCAGTGCGGCCGCGGTCATTTCCACGCGGTCTACGCTGACCCCGCAGGGGTATTTTTGTCAAGTTTTTCCAGCCCAGTATAAATAGGACCTTTTTCCATTTTAGGTTAAGTTTTATTTTTCTGAAGCTGCTGAGCTCGTGAGACCGAATAGTTTAGCCATTTTTGGCACTTTTGCTCTTCAATATTATATTTTCTTCCTATCAATTAATTAATATGTTTACTCCTTCATCTATTTCTTTAATTTTTGCATCTAGCATGAGTAGCTAAACTCACTAGCTAGGGTTGTGGCTCAACCCTAGTGTGGGTAATTGATGGGTGTTGCCATCTAAGGTTAGATTGATATTGGGTGTTTGCTATTTGGGTTAATTTTAGGTTTTAAATAAGGATTGGTGGTTGCAAACACTGATTCTAGCTTGGTGGGTTTAACTCTTCTTGAGAAAGAGAGTCTACGACCCCAAAATTGACCCAACAAGGAATTGGGATGGACCCATGAGAAATGGTAGTCCCAATTAACGGGTTAAACCTCGAGAGAGTAATCACCCTACTTGAACCCTAGTTGCTTGGTCTAATTGACCTACCCAATTGGTCTCGAGAGAGTCAATTGGGCAAAATCACTCTCTCTACTGAGAGATGTGAGAGTGGGTACAATTGTGCAACGGTTATAGCATAAGCGCCAAATATGTCAATCTATCCTTAGTAGCATCTACCCGTTAGTTAGCCACCTAGGCAATGCCACGACCTAGTGCCTTTCTCTATATTAATTACAAGTTAGCAATATTCCCGTAGCATAATTTAGTTTCAATCATTAGCTTTATAAAGGTAGATATAGAAATCAAAACCAAATATGTTTGAAGAGACATTAGAAGCACAACCACAATTCTAAAATAAACAGACAATACAACTCCACTACTAGCTACCTGTGGAAATTCGATCCCAAACCACTATTCGGGTAAAAGCTATTGCGACCCGCTCTTCCAACCCCAGTGTAGTGTCGAGTCGGTAGCGATCATACCACATATTCTTTATGCCCATAGAAGACACCCAACTCAAGCCGTAGTCAAACCAGCGAGAATCCTCCGAGATCCGCCCGCACGCAACTAGGCCATCGGGACTGCACCTCCTCAACTCGACCGAGTCACCCAAACCGTCCAATACAAGAGTGCTGCCACAAATGCCTGTAGAGAATTCCCATTCAAAAACCATTTACTTCCATTTCTATGCTGACCCAACACTACTGAACTGACCCTTTTCTTCGGATAGTCGATATGCAATAATCCCAATCACGAACCACATAGCCAGAAGCTCATAGACCACTGCATTTCCTCTGAAGCATCCCGTCCTACCGCAACCACGGCACCTACACTGAATAGGTCTTCTATGAATCTGAAGTTTCTCCTCCGACTCCCCTTGATGCTGAAACGTAGATCCATTATTGACGTAGAAATATTTCAAGCCCCAATATCGTCTCATGCAAAAATCTCGATCCTTGGTCAAGTGCAAAATCCGGGAATCCACCAATGTTACATATATACGTGCCTCCAGCCCAAACTGATATAAGTTTGACTCTGCAATCTGAATGCCGCTATTGGACTCCTCTACTTGGCGCAAAGCCATGGGAAACAACATCTGATAATCCACAAAATTACTCTTCACAACTCGCACAACACAAATCACAAGGTACTCCAATACCACCAACTACTCCCAATCAACACCCACCTCGTGACCTCGACAAAAACTGCGACGACTAGTCAAGCAATTAAACCTTTCCAGCTCGCACTCATCAACCAGATGTCGAAAATTGCTACACCCCCATACGATCAACTGAATAGTCTCTCAATACCTCTGGGTCTTCAGTCTAAACAACATGTTGAGACAATGCCTGAGCATCCCTGACTCCTTCGTAGCCTGTCTGTAGCATCACGAACCACTTGTGTATGGCGAACGCTGAGAGCGTAATATTATACACGAGTGGATGTAAAGGAACATAAGTTATATATTTCAAGCTGAATCAATATCGCACGATAAGGAATGAAAGAAGGGAAATTTCCTAACAGTCCTGTAGCCTCTCGAAGATAAGTACAGACGTCTCCGTACCGATCCGCAAGACTCTACTAAACTTGCTTGTGACTCGTAGCACCCATGAACCTAGAGCTCTGATACCAACTTGTCACGACCCAAAAATCCCTCCGAAGGAGTCGTGATGGCACCTAGTTTCTAAACTAGGTAAGCCTAACATAAACTGAAGTAACATAGATGCTTTCTAACTTTTAATTTACCAACTCTGGATAACTCAAAATTTCCGAAAACCGGCGGTACAAGTCACAAGCCCATCTAAGAGTAATTACACAAAATAATACATCTCTGCCCCGAAACGAAATAGCAGATGAGAATAATTACAAATGAAGGTGACTCTGAGACCTGCGAACACAGCAGCAGGTTACTGTGAGTCTTCACTGCGACGACCCGCACAGCTACTATCGATTAATACCTGGATCTGTACACAAAAATATACACAGAAGTGTAGTATGAGCACACAACGGCGGTGCCCAGTAAGTATCAAGACTAACCTCGGTGGGGTAGTAACGAGGAAAAGTCAGGACACCCACTGGTCAATTACAATTAACAGGATATGGTAATAAACATCAAGATAAAGATAACGAAGTAACATCAACTGCGAAGAGAAAATTCCAAGTACAAACAGTACAAACAATAAAGGGAGCACACGGATAGTAACGAACGGAAATCACGTAAATCAGACAACCCAAATAATTCAACACTGATATAGCAGAGACAGAGACAAGTAAGAATGTATCCAATTAAAGAAAATAATGTCAACTCAATCAATCCCATCAAGTTTAATACACCATCCCGGCCATTTATCCTCGGTTTCTCATATCATAATCTCAACTTTCGAACTTTCAGCACATATGGCACCTCGTGCCCACATATTTTCCATCTCACTCTTAACAACAAAATCCCCATGATATACAATACCAAATATCCTTGAAAATGCACTTAAGATGTTCAAGATGTCCTATTTGCATAATATAAATTAAATTTGAATTTCTAAATAAGTTTGGAAAAAATCGGCGAGAAAAGATGAATTTATTTTTAGAAATCATTCGAGTAAGAAAAATACCCCTTTATATTTAAAATACAACATAGGAAGAATTATTACCTTTAACAAGGGAGTTGATAACTTAACTTAGTAGAAATTTCTTTTTAAGTAAAATACAACCTCAGACGGTTTAAGGGGATATAATTGAGAAACTAATTGAATTAAGGACGTAACAACTCTTGAAGTTTGAAGTATTGGAACGTATAAATAAATATATATATAAATACGGTGAGGTATTGAAAATATTGTGGGTTCTAACACAAAGGGTCACAGCAATAAGGGAATTTAACAGTTTAACATTTGAATTGATAACAACAACTAAACATAGCAAACCGAAAGTGCACGGCACCAAAATCCAATCACTAACAAGGGTAAGAGAACCAAATGCAGAATTTCACTTTCATTTTATTTATCTCGTGGCAAACGTGCCACCCGCTCCCATTTCACTTATCTTGTGGTAGGCGTACCACCCGCTCCCATTTCATATATCTTGTGGTAGGCGTACCACCCGCTCCCATTTCATNTGGCGTCCCCAAAGCAATTGGAGCAATCAACAAGGTTGCGGTAATTGGAATAACAATAACCAACAACAAGGGGGTAACAATTGGAACAACAACAACCAGAACAACAATTGGGGTAATCAAGGTAACAATCAAGGCAATTGGAACGGGAACAACAATAATTGGAGCAACAACAATAACAATCAAGGAGGGTGGAATAATGGTGGTAGAGGGCAAGGCTTTCAAAGGCACCCCATGTTCCAACAACCAAACAATCCACCCCCCTTTCAATCCCAAGGGTCTAGTTCTTCCGGAAGTGATATGGGGCGGATAGAGATGATGTTCGAGCAGATGATGAAAAAGAACCAAGACTCTGATGCACAATTGGCTTCGCATAACACATCTATCCGGAACCTAGAAGTACAAATCGGCCAAATTTCTCAAGCTTTAAATACCCGACCTAAGGGTGCGCTACCAAGTGACATGGTAGTGAACCCGAAGGGGGGTAACAATCATGTAATGGCAGTCACAACTAGAACTGGAAGAGGCGGTGAAATGTCGGCCTCAAATGAAAATCGAGTGGTGAATGATGATGTTGAGCTCCAAGAAGATGTGGATCCGTTGATTGTTGAAGATGTGGTTGAGACAAATGTGAACAAGGAAGTGATAATAGATATTGATGAGGCCGAGGTGGTAACTCAAGAGGCCGTGAACCCGTCTAGGGAGCACATAATTGATATGCCGGAGCCGGTGGTGCCAAAAGCCATGGCACCTTTGCCTAGACCACCTCCACCTTATCCTCAGCGGTTAGCAAAGCAAAAGAAGGACAATCAGTTCAAGAAATTCATAGATATGATGAAAAGCCTTACAATCAATGTGCCTTTGGTGGAGGCACTTGAACAAATCCCGGGTTATGCAAAGTTCATGAAGGATTTGGTCAAAAGAAGCGTTCCATGGATTGTGAAACAATAAAGATGACGCACCAAGTTAGTGCGATAGTGCATTCTATGGCCCCGAAACTTGAAGACCCTGGAGCTTTTACTATTCCTTGCACTATCGGAAGTGCGGAGTTTGCTAAGGCCCTTTGTGACTTGGGGGCTAGCATTAATTTGATGCCGTATTCAGTCTTCAAGACTTTGGGAATTGGGCAACCTAGGCCAACCTCGATGAGACTTCAAATGGCGGACCGGTTGATGAAGCGGCCTTTGGGTATAATTGACGACGTTCTTGTCCGGGTGGACAAATTCATATTGCCGGCCGACTTTGTCATATTGGATTTTGAAGTGGATTTTGAAGTGCCGATTATTCTTGGGAGACCTTTCCTAGCTACGGGGAAGGCCCTGGTTGATGTTGAGGCATGTGAGTTGACATTCCGAGTGGGAGATGAGAAGGTGGTATTCCATGTTTGCAAATCAATGAGACAACCCAATAGCACGGAAGTGTGTTCACTTGTGGACATTGTCACATCTGTGATAGTGGATGACACAAGTTCCATGATAAATGTTGAAGATCCTCTTGAGGCCGTACTTCTTGGCATGGATGTAGAAGATGATGCTAGCAGAGTGGAGTGTGTGAATTCATTGCATGGTATGGGTTCATATTCATATGAGCCTAGGAAGTTATCTTTGGATCTTGACAACCGCAAAACTCCACCAACTAAGCCATCCATTGAGGAGCCACCGGTGTTGGAGTTGAAGCCACTTCCTCCACACCTCAGGTATGAATTTTTGGGCTCTAATTCAACTCTTCCAGTCATTCTTTCTTCTTGACTTACTAACTTGCAGGTTGAGGCCACTTTGGAGGTGCTTCAAAGGCGAAAAAGGGCAATAGGATGGACTCTGGCGGACATTAGGGGAATAAGCCCTGCATTTTGCATGCATAAGATCATTTTGGAGGAGGATGCAAGGCCGTCCCTTGAACATCAAAGAAGACTCAACGAGGCGATGCAAGAAGTGGTAAAGAAAGAGGTTATCAAGTGGCTTGACGCCGGTGTGGTTTATCCAATCTCTGACAGTTCGTGGACTTCTCCGGTCTAATGTGTGCCAAAGAAAGGAGGGATGACGNGGAATCAGCTATAACCAAACTTGTACCAACAATTAACCTCACAATGAAACCTCCACTACACAACAAGATGTAATAAGCACGTGATAACTACACCGGCAACCACAACAATTGGACATGTAACCCATTTGCACGAAGTCATAGAGGAACTCACAACCAAGAAGCACCAAAACAATAAGGAAGACAATCACTTCATTTAAGGCAATTTAGGGTCAATGTAACACGTAACAAATAGAGAAAAGCTAGCAACGTCATATGGAGCATATAGGGGCAATTTGAGCAACTAGGAAACCCAATCATAACAGGATACTTTCCACATAAGGACCTAAGAACCCTATAGGCAAATTTTCCACAAATAAGTCCGAGCACACACTCGTCACCTCGCATGCATGGAATACAATTAGCATAGAAGACTCAATTCCTAAGGGGAAGTCCCCCACACAAGGTTAGGCAAGATACTTACCTCAAAGGCGACAAACCGATACTCTAAAATGCACTTCTCGGGTGAAAAGACCTTCGGACGGCTCAAATCTAACCAAATTAACGTCAAAGCACAAATACAACATATAAGAAACTATTCCGGATCATAAAGTTTCAATCTTTACAAAAATATAAAAATCGACCCAAAAAGTCGACCCCCGGGCCCGCACCTCGGAACCCGTCAAATTTTACAAAATCCGATCACCCATTCCAAAATGAGTTCAACCATACAAATTTTATCAAATTCCGATACCATTTGGTCCCTCAAATCACGGTTTTTCATTTTAGAACTTTTCTTCAAAAACCAACTCCTTCCCCAACCCCAAACACAATTTAAATGATAAAAATAAAGGCAAATTCATGAAATATATTTAATTATAGTTGAAGAACACTTACCCAATTGTTTTGCTTGAAAAACCCACAAAGAATCGCCAAAACCGAGCTCTAGAACTCCAAAAATGTTAGAAATGGCCTAACCCTCGATTTGGAAAACTTATATTCTGCCCAGATATTTAAAGCATCGCGAACGCGGAGGAAGTCTCGCGTTCGCAAAGAAGAAAAATGAAGGCTGCCCAGATGTGCTTCGCGAACGCGGAAGCACGCACGCAAAACGCGAAGAAGGAAAATATTATGGCCCAGAGATTGCTCTTCGCGAACGCGTGAAATTGTACGCGAACGCGAAGAGTGGAATTGCATAGCTACGCGAGCGCGTGATGGGGGACGCGAACGCGATGAGGAATAAATCAGAGCTTCGCGAATGCGAGGAGAGTTAAGCGAACGCGAAGAAGGATTTCCAGGTGATTAGCAACAAAGCTTCGCGAATGCGAAAGGCCTTTCACGGACGCGAAAGAGGATACAAGAAGCAGAAAACAGCAGTTCAAAATAGGAGAAAAATGATCCGAAGCCCATCCGAAACACACCCGAGGCTCCCGGAACCCCGTCTAATCACATAAACAAGTCATATAACCTAACACGGACTCGCTCGAGGTCTCAAATCACATAAAACAACACCAAAGCAACAAATCAACCAAAGATCAAACTTATGAATTTCCAAATCTTCAAATATCAAATCTCATGCCGAAACCTATCAATTCAACTCGGAATAACGCCAATTTTTGCAAACAAGTCCAAAATGACATAACAGAGCTGCTCCAACTCTCGGAATCGCATTCCGATCCCGATATCACGAAAGTCAACTATGGGTCAAACTTCTCCATTTTCCAAACTTCAACTTTTCCAACTTTCGCCGAAATGCCTCAATTTACCCTATGGACCTCCAAATCCGACTCCGGACGCGCGCCTAAGTCCAAAATCACCATACGAAGCTATTGGGATCACCCCTGACCTATTCCGGGACCGTTTACTCAAAAGTCCAATTCCGGGCAAATTTTCACTGTCTAAACTTCTAAAACTAGGTTCCTTCTTCCAGTTCAACTCTGATTCATCCGGAAACCGAATCCAACCATGCACACAAGTCGATGTACCTAATGTGAAGCTGCTCGAGATCTCAAACTACCGAATCGGGTGTAGTTGCTCAAAACGACCAGTCGGGTCGTTACACCTTCAGTCTTACGAAAGAGAAATACACATTCATGCCATATTTGCACAATGCTTTGACTTTAATGAGGTTTTCACCTGGTATTTCAATCGCATGTAGTCTCCGAACAGAAGTAGAACTAACGCGTTCCACTCAAATTGAAATAACATTTGGCTGGTCCTTTTGATCTAATTGTACCCTACATCTCTTGGCCTCGCCACTATATGATTGAGATTTCCTCCTTCATTATCATACATCCTATCCTTTACCGGCATAGTTTTAGTAAGGCTAAAATAATTCTCTGAAAATTCATTTTGACAAGAAAACGCAACAAAGCAAATTTTGAAAGCTTAGCTAAAATGCCTCTTAGCTAATGTAAATCTGTCCAAACACCAAATTTATAAACAAAATCAGTTTAAGCGCGAGTTATTCGTATCTCTAAGTTTCATACTTATCCGAAAGTTATTAGGAAAAGCAATATATTGCTTGACATGGATTTAAATCCATTACCAGTTAGGATTAAGGTTATTGGCATGTCTATATATATTTTAGCGCATGTCTAATTTGGGATTATGCTACTATATATTCGAGTGATTAGTTAATATTCTTTTTCATTCTTCTTGCTAAAGCCTCTAGTACTGTTTGTTCAATTATATTTTAGATATGGAGAGGAGTAATTATCCACCATGGTTGTCAACTCTATTAAATTCCGATTTTTATGGACTCAATAGTCAATGTGAGACACACAATAACCAGTATTGTACCTATTTTTGTAAGAACTGTAGAAGCAAACCTCTTTATGAATTATGTTGGAAGGTTTCTTCACATGAACGTCACCAGCTTTTGCAGGTAAGTTTTTCACCAATAAATAAAAATTTTATTTTGAAATGAGTGTCTACAAATTTTGTAACGTTCGTTTTAGTAAGGCCAAAAAGCCAATTTGTTAAAAGAAACTTCTATATCAAACGTTCAAACTTGAAACAATAAAGTTATACAATAGCATATCTTAAGTGTGGATTAAATTACATGAGAGTTAATAATATCGCATATTCAAGGTTAGACTGATTAGTTAGGAAATTAATTCGCTTAGTTATACAATAGAAACTGAAGTATAGTTAGTGTCGCATTGTTTTCATACTAATAATTTATAGTTGTAATATTTTTACAATGCACAAAAACTTTAGATTTGTTAGTAATAATATTTATTTGTGTTGTTGAAGTTATTTCAAGTTAACAAAATGTTAGCCATATGGTATAATATAATACGTTAGTTTATGTTGTGAAAAAACTTTATTGAGTGATATGAAAATTTGAGAAGATTAATTCAAAATCTTTAAAATAAGGTAAAGTTGTACCATTAAAAACTTGAAACATTGAAATAAAAGATTAGTTCTCTAGAAGCAAATCTTTGTGAAGTTATTGGGATTTTTATTTGACCTTTGAGAACTTCCAATCACAAAAAAAAAGGGAAAAAATGAAACATTTTTTATGCAAGTTTTTCAATATAATCGAATTCGTAAAAATTGCACGGGGCACCATATTTGGTCGCCCCCATTTAACCTATATCTATTTTTTTTTAAAGTTTTAACTTGTACCCACTTTTTAAACAACTTCAGCCCCCTTTCTTCTCCTCCTTCTCCTCCTCCGTTTTCTTCTTCTTCTTCTTCTTCTTTCTTCTGCTGCTGTTGGTGCTGCTATGAAACTTCAGTTCATGGGATGATTGCCATAAGTATGTTTATCAGATTATTTAAAAATAAATTATAAATAATTACGTAAGTTAGTAGACAATAATTTGTGAATATTTTCACGTATGAGAAGTTTAAGGTCACACTTAGTGATTCTTTTCATGATAATTCTGTTCTTTTCACGTTTATTTGTTTCCAAAATTTTATGATTTAGATATTGTTGGCAATCTGATTATTTTATAGTAGTCTGATTATAACAAAACTAATGAATCCAGGACAAAAAAACTTCAGCTTATTTAGTGCTGAAGTTTTGACAAATGAACTAAATAACTTCAGTGTCTTCTGCTGAAGTTTGTGAACAAGCTTTATGACAAAACTAATGAATCCAGGACAAAAAAACTTCAGCTTATTTAGTGCTGAAGTTTTTACAAATGAACTAAATAACTTCAGCATCTTCTGCTGAAGTTTTTGAAAAAGCTTTATGACAAAACTAATGAATCCAGGACAAAAAAACTTCAGCTTATTTAGTGCAATTACAAACAAAAACTTTACCAAATAGAGAACAAAACTTCAGCTACTATGCTTAAGTTCAACAATTACAAACAAAAACTTCAGCACACTTGGTTCAGCACACTTGCTACTTCAGGCCCGTCTACTAGAATGCTGAAGTTTTGCGTGATTGCCTTTGCTACTTCAGCCCCGTATGCTGAAGTTACGCGAAAAAGTGGGTACGCTTGCAATTCTTTTTGCAAAGCGGGCACAAGTTAAAATGTGACCCAAAAAGCGGGTATAAATGCAAATTCCCCATCGAATTCTCAATATCATGTCCAAAATTCTGAACTTGAAGTCCAAAACCTAATACATATTCAATGTTTTTATTAAATATTTTTCGATTTTTAGTGAACATTCCTAAATTGGACAAATAATAGTGGCCGTACACTGATATCATTATCATGACTCAGTGCAAATCCTCTTCTCCGATTTATAATAAAGTTAAAATTTTTAGAATTGTCCAAAAGGGGAAGTATGTGCACCTAACTAATATAATAAGACATGAAATTAAGAATAAATTTTGTTTTGTATGTTGGATTCATTCAATTGACTGCGAAACTGTCATTTTGTGGAACCAGATTTGGTGATCAATAAAATATTATAACAATAACAACAATCCAGTAAAATTTCACAAGTGAGGGGTCTGGGGAGGGTAGTATATACGCAGACCTTACCTCTACTCCGATGGAGTAGAGAGATTGTTTCCGATAGACCCTCAGCTCAAGAAAACGAACAAGACAAAAAAAGACAATATATCTGACAAAGTTGAGAGCTAATGGAGAAAGCTTGAGCTGAAGCTCAATTGCTATGGCTGAGAGCCATGAAGCTCAGAGGAGAAGAAGAAGCTTCGAGAGAATTTCAGATTGGGAAAATATTTTTCATTAGTTAGAAATCAGAAAAGTTAATTCGTTTATATACAGGACACTGTACTTGTATAGTTGTCATCCTCCACTAACCGCCTAAAACTACCACTAACTAATACTCTGATATCAACTAACATCCTAACTAACTAATTGCAATAATTGTTGGGTTTTGGATATGTTTAATTAATATATTAAATACTTAAAAGAGGGTGAATGGGAAATGGAGGGAAATAAAATTTTTGAGTGAAATTTTAAGTTCCCCCCTTGGCAAATGGGCATTGTCCCATATTGGAAGAGGAAGAGGTTTTTTATGGGTATATAAGCAATTGCTCTTCTTCTAGCTCTTAAAGAGTTGAGAAGAAGGCAAGCCTCGCGCCGTCGTCGTCGCTCGCTCGGCTCGGCTTCGGCTTCGGCTACGGCTACGGCTACGGCTACGGCTACGGCTACGGCTACGGCTACGGATTTGGTCAAATGATTGATTGATTAACTTTTTGGACCAAATTTATTTGTTAATAGTAAAATATTAACAGAAATGTTATTAAATATTTGTTTTACTAACAAAATATTAATATTAAATCCAATCCGTTTTACTGTTTTGGTAACAGAAAAGTAACTACCCTCTTCAATTTTTCCCTCTTTATTTTCCCTCTTTATTATTGAGTAAATGGCCATTTATGTAATGGCATTTATGCTGTGGGCGTTTTGCATAAACAGCCATTCTGAAGAGTCGCACCTCTTCAGATTTCAGCCTAACTTTGGCTATAAATACAACACTATTCTGCTCAGAATTTCACCACGATTTTCTGAGTTTCTTCTCCTTCTTCTGCATACTTTTAGCATCAAACAAAGCAAAAAGTAAGTGTGATTTGCTACCGAACTTTGTGTTCGCTGAAACACTGGGGTTTGAAGTACCACTACACCAGTGTGTAATTCGTTCTATCCTGGGAGGAAATAATCCATAACCTTGGGTACTAGGAGGGGATTAAATTCCTTAAGGAAACACTGTGAATTCAGTGGGCTCGAATTGGTTTTATGTCATTTCTGTTTATGTTCATTTCTGTTTATACTCATTTATATTTCCAGAATTATTTTACAAATACAGTCTACTAACAATAATAGCCATAGCCAACTCTAACAATTAACAAATATGGCTACTAGTTAAATAATTACAATGCAACTCTAATCATAACAATATCAGTACCATCAACGTAAACCATAAAAATAATAACAGCATTATAAGAACCAGAAAATAGATGAAATGCAACAATAATAAGCGGTAGATAATGCCCGGTGCTATGAAAAACGGACGAATAGAGTGAACACAACGTTAACCCCTAGCAGTCTAAGACACACCCTATCAGACTAGCCACACCTGGTACGAAGAAGAAAAATGCTCAACTACTTCCTAATCTACAATCCTAATGCTCGACCTCCACACCTTCCTATCAAGGGCCTTGTCCTCGGAGATCTGAAGTCGCACCATGTCCTGCCTGATCACCTCTCCCTAATACTTCGTAGGCCGACCTCTACCTCTTCTCGTACCCGTCAAAGACAACCGCTCACACCTTCTTATCGTGGCATCAGGACTTCTCCTCCGCACATGCCCGAACCATCTGAGTCTCGCTTCTCGCATCTTGTCATCTATAGGAGCCACGCCCACCTTTTCCCGAATATCTTCATTCCTAATCTTATCCATCCTAGTGTGCCCGCACATTCACCTCAATAAAATAATTTATATGAAATTAATAAACGATAAAAAAAATGTTGAAAAACTTAATAATTATTTAGTTACCTTTTGAAGTAAACCATTTCCATAATTTGATCATTCAACAATCAAATATGAGAAAAGACAAGTCTACGAATATGTTATAGTTTAAGAAGAAATAAATAAGTCTAAAGATTCTTTTCACTTAAAAAATTATTTGTAATTGACTATATGCAAAAAAAAACTAAGGAAAAACAACAAAATTCAATCATCACCTATGACGTTTCCCTTCGATTGACCACTATTTTATTCTTAGATTATTGGGATAGTCAAATTTAATTCAAAGTGGAACACTACGTGTGCAACAATTTGCATTCACAAATAAAATATATGAGTCATAATATATGGATATATTTGGATATTAATCCGCTCATTGATGAAATGATAACATTAAGAAGAAAATATTTATGGGATAGTTTGTAGGAGAAATTAAAAAATAGCTAGATTTATAAGTGGTAATTAAAAAATAGGCACAGTTTCAAAAGTAATCAAAATTTATCCACTTTTCATGTAAAGATAAATCTGAACGAAAACACTGTTCAAAATCCGAAAAATATTCCACCATAATATATTAGAGTTCCAGTATAATATACTGGACTTCCAGCATAATATACCAGACTTCTAGCATAATATACTGGTCCAGCATGATATGCTGGAAGTTCATACACAGGTGCTCCATTCTCCAGTATATTATGCTGGAATTTTCCATGTGTTGGAATTCCAGCATAATATACTGGAAGTTCATACACAGGTGTACCAATCTCCAGTATGTTATGTTGGAACTTTCCGTGTTGCGGCAAAATAGTGGCTATTTTTCAATGATTTTGTAAACGCTGGCTATTTTTCAATTGTCAGTCCGAAAACTGGCTAGCCCGTGCTATTTTCACTAAAAAATATTGAGTCATAATATATGACAAGAATATACCTTCTTGAATAAATTTAAAAAAATGCAAAAATTACCTACTTCATCCGTTTCAAATTAGATGAGGTACTTTCCTTTTTAATCTGTTCCAAAATAAATGACACATTTCTAAATTTTGAAATAATTCAACTTTAAACTCTTCATTTTACCCATTTTACCCTTATTGAGAAGTTTTTATAGCCACACAAATTTTATGGCCCCACAAAGCTTTTACCCTCAAGCTTTTAAACCACAAGTTTCAAAAATCTTTTTTTTCTTAAACTTCGAGTCAAACTACCTCATCTAAATTGAAACGGATGGAGTATTACTTTTGGGCGTCTTTCACTTTTAACCTGTGCGAGAAAGTATTTATATTTAGTAACCGAAAAAGTGTATAAAATTTGTATTTTATATATATATATATATATATATATATATATATATTTATTTATTTATTTATTTTCGACTATTATTTTAAGAGTAACTATACTGTGTCATTTTTCCATTACTTTTTCGTTTCGATACCGTAAGACTTCTAATTAATAAGCCCCATTATATACTTTGCCAGATAATAAGTCACGCTTTTCCAAAAGTTTCTAAAAAATATCCTAAACCTACTAGAATATCGTTGATTGCAATCTGCCTTTTGCACTATGCTGCTTAAAATGGGTTACGATTAATTAACGTAAAAATCATTTCACATCAAGGCTCGAATCTAACCCCCGATTAAGTATAAGAATTATTGTAAGCTGTAGTGAGTATATAATCCTAGAAGAACAAATTAAAAGTTTCTTTTTTGGTTTTTCATCTGGTGTCCAATATCTGTATAGGGCCCGACTAAATTCGGATTCGTGCCGGAAAGTCTCATATTGGGGGAGTAAAGCGCTCTCTAACAAAGACAACTCCATACCCAAGGCTCGAACCAGAGACATCTGGTTAAGAATGAAAGAGTACTTACCACTCCAATACAACCTTTGCTGGTAACAAATTAAAAGTTTAACCAATGAAATAACGCTAAAACCCACAAACTAAGGGGTCGTTTGGATGGAAAGATGTTATCTTGGGATTAATTATCCCAGGATTAGTTATTCCACCATTTCATGTGGATAAGAAAATACTATAACCCCGAGATAATTAATCACGGAATTAATTATACCGTAATTTTCTTCCAACCAAACATAGGATAACCTTTTTTTCAAATTTAATCTCGACATTAATTATTCCTTATCCCTCGTATCAAACGAGCCCTAAGGAGACAAGTCAAAGTAGTTGAAAAGTTCATATGGAGTACTCCCTCCGGTCTACAATAAGTGTCAATTTACTTTTAGCACGCCCATTAAGAAAATACTAAATCCTATATAAAATTACCTAGTATGACTAAACTACCCTTATTTAGTAAGTTAATGTGATGAGAGAGAAGTTTTTTTAGGGATATGCACATAAGGGTAAAAGAGTAAAAACAAATTGAATTTTTTTTTGATTACCTAACTAGACACTTATTTGGACCAAAATTAAAAAGTAAATTGAACACTTATTATGGACCAAAGGGTGTAAGTTTTTTCAACATTTGCAAACTTTTAAGGTTGAAAAAATAAAGTTTGTCTTTGACCAAAAAGTTAAAATCTTTCTCTTGAAGTTAAAAAGCTATTATTCTTTTATTTAAAGTGAGGAAATTTGTAGTACATGCGTGCAGTTAAATCTTCTTTTGTAACTCTAATTAATTTGACATTTAATCATTCAATGCTACAAAAGAACGTAGCATGCCATTTTGGAAAGTTGCTTTAAAATAAAATATAAAAAAAGACCAATCATTTCCAAGTGCATGCACTCCACTTTAGAAGAATGGTAACTTTTAATTTTGTTGCAACTCTTTTTATTAATTAATGAGACTTTGTTCTCTTGTTTTGATGGTTGTTACGTATCGCTTCATAATGTATCGTATCGTATTGTATTGTATAATCGTTTGATGAATACAATATTTGGAAAGATTTAGCGTTTGCCGTTGTATCGTATCGTATTGTATTGTATTGTATTGTGTTGTGTTGTGTCGTTTGATGAATACAATATTTGGATAGATTGTATCGTTTGCCGTTATTTCATGATATTACGCAAAAGTAATATAAAGAATAAACTTACAATATTATAAAGAAAAATTATGATACAGGGTAGAATTATTATATAAAAAGGTAAGGTAAATGATAAAATAAAATTATTACATAATAATGAAGGGTGACATGAGAGAAAAAGATAAAGTAACGACGCGACCATACCAAATCGGTCGTTACAGAAAGTGGTACATTTCGTCGTTACGTAACGATGGATTTAGCGATACGATACAATAAAATTTACACTCTGTTTGGATCATTGTTCCCCGTCGTTTGATAATGTATTGTATTGTATTATATCGTATTGTACCGTATCGTTTTATGATTACAATGTTTGGATAGATTGTATGGTTTGTTATTGTTAAATAATATTTTGTCATTTTATTTGACTGCTGTATTGTAACTGATAAGTTTACTAAAATACCCTCAATTGTTTAAATATTAAATTTATCAAAAATTATGCATAAAAATAATTTTTAAAAACAAAACAGAAGAAGGCAAAACATAATAAGAAGGCAGAACAAAGGAGCGAGATAGAAGAAGGCAAAACAAAGGAGCACAACTAATTAGAAGTGAGTTACAAGCAAATTAGGAGAAAAAATAAGACAGAAGGCAGCAAAACACCTTTAACATTGGTCTGGAAAAAAACAAAGTAGGTTATAAGTGGAGATTTGGAGTTAAAATAGAAAAAAGATAAAGGGTAAAATAGAATTGTGGAGTAATAAGTTAGGGCATAATTGGAAAGAAAAATAGGAAACAATCCCACCACACCAAATCGGTTGTTTCAAAAAAGGGGACTTTTTATTGTTCCGGAACAATGAATTTAACAATACTATACCACCAATTTTAATGAAACAATCAAAACAAACATTATTTTGGGATAATAATACAATACGATACAACGAGGAACAACCTTCCAAACAAGCTGTTAAGTAACAATCAAAACAAATATCGTATTTAAAGCAACAATACGATACAATACAATAGGTAACAATCATCCGAACAAGAATCTATTTTAGATTGAAGAAGCAATTAGTCAAATTTCTTGAGCAGCCGATGCTAACGGCTGCTGAAAATGATTGAAAGCTCCACAAAAATAAATTTTTGAAAATAAAATTTAATTGAATTCAAAGACAACTATTATTTTTCCCTTTGAGCTTTGACCAACACATTGAATTTATCATGTGAGATACGGAATAGCTAGGTGCAAGTATAAATCTAATATTTTTTTAAATATCTAATGTATTTTTATCCCCTATTTTCTTTTTCTTGAATAAAAGTCAAATATGGACGAAGTCATTCTTCAAATATAGTAGGGTTGTGAATCAACTTGTTCTCTTTAATTTCTCCTCTTAGTAAGGCCACCATTTGAGAGAGGACTCCTTTAAAATAATTTTGTTTATAGAGTTGTCTTTTTTATTTTTAGTTTCCTACCCGATGTCTGGTACCCACATTGGAGCCCGATTAAATTCGGATTCGCGCCGGAAGTCCCACATTTGGGGATAAAGCACCCTAATAAAGGCGACTCCATACCTAGGGCTCGATCCCGAGACCTCTAGTTAAGGATGAAGGAATACTTACCACTCCACCCAACCCTTGATGGTATTGTTTATAAGAGTTGTCCTTTCTAAGAATGTAGTGGGAAACAAAAAAATGTGTGTAAAAATTATATGAAGTAAAAAGAACATGGAAACTATTCTACTATAGCTTTCTTATTGAATAACGTTATTGAAATATGCTTTAAAGGTTGCTACACTTTTTTTCTTCCAAATCTCAATGTTATGCCGAATTAGTTCACTTTTTTTTTTGTTTGTTGAAACATTTCTAAGGAAACTCGCCGCCGTTACTGTGCACTGAATAACCTGCTCATTGTGCAACAACTCACAAACTACATAGGATATGTAAACTGCACTAGACAAGTCCGACGTGACGAACTCTGATTGAGGAGGCAAGCCCGGCACAACTAGTCCACTTTTACAGAGGCTAATTTTGATATTATTGAAGCAAATAGGATTGAAGTCGTTGACAAGCTAAGCGGTCAAAATATTATAAAAAAGGAAGCTAAGTTTGACTTAGAATAAAAAAATCAGGCTACAAAAAAAGAAAAATCAACAACTAGTCAAATGATTCGTATTTCTTTTTAAGCTAATTTACAGGTTGCTTATATGATAGAACTATCATCATTTTTATATTTTACTCATTTTATTTAAAATTTCAAGATTAAGACGTCATTAAGATGATTATTTCGTAGTATTCCTTGAATTAAATGTAGCATGATTCATTTGAGCACGGTAAGTCTATTATTCCTTTCACTTTATTCGAGCTGAATTACGTTCACTTTTTTTTTAGGAGAAGTTGATACTATCAATTCTTTTACGGGATTGATATTATAAAAAGAAGTCTATAAGATTATTTGGACGATTGTCCCTATTTTGACTCTTTCAATCGTAAGTCTTAGTTTATTTTCGGCTAGCGATGTCATATATATATATAT
>NW_017671616.1:173117-258117 GCF_001879085.1 Nicotiana attenuata
TATATATATATATATAAATATTAAGCTATTAGATAGCTGACGTAATAGTAAAAGTAAATTTAAAATAATAAAAATATTAAAAATAGTCTATATCCACAGCTAACATGGCTCCGTACCGATGCCTTTCCCTTTATATAGTATAAGTGACTTCGTAACCTCAATGTATTTTTTTTTTTTACTGTAGCATAGGCCTTCGTTGGGCTTTCGTCCCTTTGCCTATAGACGGCGGCTTGGTTTCGTTATCGCTCATGACTTGATATGCTACTTACTATTACGTGATATATTTATTTGTTCACACTTTTTCAAATAACGTAATTACTATGTTTAGGCAACGAGTTGAAAATCACAACCTTCCATGGCTAAGGATAGTCAAAATTTTGTTATGGCACAGTTCAATACTTTACCCCTACGACTAGGGGTGTTCATAAAAATCCGAAAAATCGAACCAAACCGACCAAAAAAATCGATACTTTTTGGTTTGGTTTGGTTTTGGTTTTGAATTTTAAAAACCGATCAAATTTTGTTTGGTTTTGGTTTTAATCAGAAAAAATTCGAACCAAACCGACTATAGGAGTAGCTATTTCAAATTTATTATTACACCTATAAATATATATATTGTTATACAAAGTTTCAAAAAAAATTATGGTAAATGTTAATAATTTGCACTTTTAATATAGTTCTTTACCTTTACATTCTAGTTTGATTGGTAGTTTTCTTTTGTTTAGTGTAAGAATCCATTTCGTGTTAAAAATAACATATTTTTAATTGAGTCCTTAAATTAATCATCACTATTTGATTCAATTATCATCAATATATCTTGGTAAATAATAGATTTATCAAAGGGCAATTGATTTGATAGTGTTACATTGAAAATGTGATCGCGAGAATATGTGTTTGGTAGTGTATGTCTTATATATTTAAGAGAAACCGACGAATAACCGAAAAAACTGAAAAACAGACATAAACCGAATCGAGAAAAACCGACTTAATTGGTTTGATTTGGTTCTAATATTTAAAAAATCGACTTACTTAATTTGAGTGCTTTTTAGGAAAAAATCGATCCAAAGCGAACCACGAACGCCCCTACCTACGACATAGACATAACTAAGCCCCACATCCTCAAAAAATGGACCCCACATATGACCATATGTTTAACCGTAGCTGTGACAACATTTTCAATGGAGATTTTCCTTACTCTTGACTGAAGACTAAAAGGGCCTCTCTCTCTCTCTCATAGCTTCTTCCTCTTTAACAATAACAAATAACAATGGGTTCATTTTTCTATTCTTGTACTTATTCAACTCCTTTTCTCTTCATATATTCCTCTTCCTTCTCCTTTATCCTTTTTGGGGTTTTCAAAGTTTCTAAAGGAAAAGTTAGTTATAAAGTGAGAATCTTATATTTGTTTTAATATGGGGATTTGCTATGGTAAACCTGTAAAGCTTGCTCATGCATCTTCTAGCTTGTTGTCTGGTATGAATTCATTCCCACATTCTCTTTTCACTTTGTTTTTTTTGCATGTTTCCCTCTTGTTTCAGTTTTGTACAATATTTGAATTGCTTTTGTAGTTTGTTCAAGACCCTTTTTATGTCTAATTCAGGGTTAATTCTTGAGCTGAATTTTATAGTTCTGTAGTGTGTGTATATGTGTGTGTATGTGTGTGTGTCAAGGGGCGGAGCTAGCCCTCCGGTTCGGTCGAACCCAGTAGCTTTTGTACAGACTTTGTATTTGTCTTGTGATATTCATGGAATATGTACAAATTATTCGTTTGGAACCCAGTAACGTAAAAGAACTAAAATCCCGAACCCATAAACTTCAAATTCTTGCTCCGCCTGTTTGTGTTGAGAATAGGTATGCTGTAATGACTAGCTTTCAGAAAGCATTGAAGTAGAGAGATATGGATTGCTTTTGTAATTTGTTCAAGACCCTATTTTTATGTATGGTTCAGGGTTAATTCTCGAGTTAGATTTTGCAATTTCGCCTAATATGTTAGCTATTGAGAATAGGTATGCAGTATGCTGTAATGAATAGCTTTTACGAAGCATTGAGCTAGGAAGATATGGATTGCTTTACATATGGCTAAGGCTTCGCGGGCAGCGTTATTGGTACCTGTATGGCTGTGTTGGTTGAGGTAGTAGGTACCTGGTGAAATAGTTGAGGAGCGTGAAAGTTGGCCCTGACACCACGTCATAAGAGAAAAGGGATTGCTTTTCAAGTCACCTGTATGGCTGTGTACAAAATTTTCTATTTTGAGAAGTCTTTAAGTTTCGCTAGAGTAAATGGATACTTCTCAAGTACCCAAACTGCTGTTTGGTGATTTTGGTGTTACCCTTCTAGGATTCTATCATCTTTTAGAAGTCTGAATTTAGTTGGCTAAGAAGCAAATTATACGGTGTGCTGTTCTCTTATTTGCTTCTTTAACACGTTGTGCTGTTGCTATCCAATTATTTGGATAATCCTCACTATCATTTTTGAAGTTATGCAAATTGGCTCCTAAGAGCTTTGTGTAGACTCTAGAATAATTGTCTACTCTTTCCCCCTTTGCATCTCAAGTTCTATTCCACATTGGAAACAAAAACTAAGCAAAAGAAATAGACATGCGAGATTATTGTTCGTTATATTGTAGTCCAGAAGGTTGCAGAGTTTCAGGTTGGATGGGGCCGCTGTATGTGCTTCCTGCAATTTTGTTCAGACAGTTGTGTGTGTGTATTTGCTCTTGGTCTAGTTCGGTGTTGTTGAAGTAGACTCATGGAGTATATTAAATCATTCTCGTGAATTTACGTATTGCATCCCTTTACAAATACGAGAGTGAGAGCAATTATATTTTACGGCAAAAAAGTTACTTAATTTATTCCTTAACTCTTCAAAGTGATCTTGCAACTCTTCAAACTGATATTGCTGTGAAAGCATGTATGGCATGTATGGCTCGTGCCATGACTTGTTCGTTTTTTGTATTGAATATTACTTAGCTTTTTGTATTGAGTATTACTTTGGCAGTTACCACTACAATGTATTAAAACATACTGTATAATCTGATTAGCAGGTTATCATTTTGTACAAGAAGGTTAGGTCATCCCCTCCTTGTGTAACAGCCCAGTCCACTAGTGATATTCTTCGCTTTGGGCCTAGGCCCGCACGGCTTTAAAATGCGTCATTAGGGTATAAGGCTTGTTTACTTATATACCCAACAACTCTACCGTGTTTTGTCGGTGTGGGATCGCCTAGGGTGTTACATACACCCGCCCTTAAGGGACTCACCAGTGATATTGTCCACTTCGTTAGGCTTGTTTACAGTGCTTTGCACAACATTGACAATAAAAGAGTGACTTGGAACTTTAACCGGAAAAAAAATTACTTAGTTTTTAATATTTGCGAATCGAGTTCTGTTTCCTATCTGCTTACTTCTTCGCAATTGTAATTCCAGATTCTAGAACAGGCCCAGGCAGTGAGAGAAAGGAATACAGTCATCGCCAGACACTTGAGGGCAGTTTAGGAAATGCTCTCAAGTCTTGCAAAATTGATCTATCTGCTGTCAGCCATCTCAAGTCCTTTACCTTCAATGACCTCAAGAATGCAACTAGGAACTTTCGAGCTGATAGTCTTCTTGGTGAGGGAGGATTTGGATATGTCTTCAAAGGATGGCTAGACGAAAATACGTTTACGCCTTGTAAACCAGGGACAGGGATGGTAGTGGCCGTCAAGAAACTTAAGCCAGAAAGCTTTCAGGGGCACAGAGAATGGCTTGTATGTTCATTTATAAGCCTTCAGATTTTTTTTAATGTTTTGTTTGTGGCACTTGTTCTCAGTGATAATAACTTAGTGTCCCTCGCATCAATTCTGCAGGCAGAGGTTAACTACTTAGGGCAGCTTCGCCACGAAAATCTTGTGAGGCTAATTGGATATTGCGTAGAATGTGATAACAGGCTTCTTGTTTATGAGTATATGACCAAAGGAAGCTTGGAAAATCATCTGTTCAGAAGTGAGTCAATCTCTTCATTTGCCGAATTCTTTATAATCATTTTTCTCAATTTTTCCTGTCATTTAGGTAGGATTTTGTACAGGGGCACATATGTACTGTATACGGCACAGTTTCAGCAGAACCCCAGTAACTTTAGATCAAACCTTGTATTTATCCTGGAAAATTCATTTAACATGTACAAATTATAAATTTAGAACCCAGTAACTCCAAAGGGGAGAATCCAAAAGGACCAGAACCAACAAATTTTAAATCCTGGATTCGCCTCTGATTTGTATGCTTTATTATGTAGTAGTGCCGGACATTTTTCTCAAGCATTGATATAACGCTAATACTCCAGAAGTATTATTATCTCTTAGTAAGATAATTGTTCATGCAATTGAAGGATCTTTTCTGTGATCTTCTGAAGAAAGCAGTTCATTGCGTCGAATACTTGTACAACAAAGCCAACTCAATCTAGGCTGGACTCGAAAATCTTTTCCTAAGCTTTTCTTCCCCGCTTGCTTTTGTTCTTATCGATTACTCCCTCCGGTTCACAATAAGTGACCAATTTGCCTTTTTATTTTGGTCCAAAATAAGTGTCCATTTATATAACCAAGAAAAATTCAATTTGTTTTTCCAAAATTACCCTTATGTACGTATCCCTAAAAAGTCTTTACTCCTCACATTAACTATGCTGCAGCATTTAATTAAGGGTAGTTTAGTCACACTAACTATTTTTGTCTAGAATTTAGTATTTCCTTATGGGTGTGCCCAAGGCAAATTGGTCACTTATTGTGGACCGGAAGGAGTATAATTCTATTGTTTCTTGTAGCATGTTTTCATCTACTGCCTCCATTTTTGATACATTTAAAATCAGTGCATAGTATGCGTTTCCGGAAAGTTGCTGAGAAGACTAGTAATGTTTCCTTTTTTGTGCAGAAGGAGTTCAGCTTATGACTTGGGGTAAACGGATGCACGTTGCAGTAGATGTTGCACGAGGACTGGCCTTCTTGCATAGTCTGGATGCTAATGTCATCTATCGGGACCTCAAGGCATCAAACATTCTACTTGATTCGGTACAATCTCTACGTCTGAGATATTGATTAGCATCAGAAAACTGTTGATTTCGATCATACAACCTGCTAAGGTCACAAATGAAATATTTCATTGAACATCTGCAGGATTTTAATGCGAAACTATCAGATTTTGGCCTCGCAAGGGATGGTCCTGATGGAGATAGAACTCATGTTTCAACCAGGGTCATAGGAACTCGGGGTTATGCCGCACCAGAATATGTAGCAACAGGTAAGTTTCAATCAGTTTGTCAACTAATCCATCTCCATTAAACTATTCACCTTGTGATTACTGTGACCCACGGTTGGTATCTTGTATATCTTATCTCAAGGCAACCCTCAATTACTTGTAACAGGTCATTTGACTCCAAAGAACGATGTATATAGTTTCGGTGTTGTTCTGTTGGAGCTGCTATCAGGAAAACGAGCTACAGGCGAGGAGAACCCGGGAGGTGCTGAGGAAACATTGGTAGAATGGGCGATACCTTTCCTAAGCGACAGCAGACGAGTACTGAGAATCATGGATACAAGGTTCGGAGGGCAGTACTCAAAGAAAGGTGCACAAGCTGCAGCAGCACTCGCCTTACGGTGCCTCAATGTAGATCCAAAACTTAGACCAACAATGGATGAGGTATTATTAGCTACACTAGAGCTTTTGCCAACACCAAAAGATATTCCTAGGACTTTACCAACACAGGCAAATAATGCAGCAAATAACAAGATAAGTCATCATCAAAAGAGAGTTGTCACACATTCAAGATAAATGTACCAACACTGTATGGGTCAAAATCTGATCCCATGATAATTAACGAGGCTAATCCCGTTTTAAGTTAATTCATGATTAATTAACGGCACGAACACTCAGGATTGACAACGGTCAACCCGCCTCTAGCTCGGTCGACAAGGCCCTGGCCTACGCGCCAATACAAAAGGCGAGATCTCAACGTGGTTACGGCCACTTATCGCCAGCTCACGAAGCTCACAGCTATAAATACCAAGAGAGGAAACCCCAGAAAGGGGGCTGCTTCTCGACCACTAGTGAGAGGAGAGAGAAACGAGAAAAGATACCCCTCTTATGAGAAGAGAAAACACCATTGTAAGGCTCTGAACCTCTCCATGGAGAGGCAGACCAAACAAATATTATCAATAAAGGTTTCTAATGCTTCTCCCCTTAATCGTGAGTTCTTATTTTCATGTCTTTCAATTGGTCCAACGGATTATTACGATTTGCTATGATTATCCCGGGATTTATTTATGTTGTTTTGTACTCGTAAGATGTGTAACATTTTTTGAGCGAACAAACACATTCTACATATATTTTAAGATAGGTGGTCTTTTTCTTCTTTATTTGTTTGTTGTTTCCCTTGTTTGATGAGGAAGAAAAATATCAGTATAGTGCTTGAGTGTAATATGTAAAATGTATATATATTTAAAATGTATATCTGTAGTACTCTTTGTTTCAGAACTTATGTTTTATTTTTTTCTGTCTCAAAGAGAACGACTTCTTCCTCAAAAAGGGAAAGCATGGTAAAATTTTCCGCATCTGGTATTTATACTAAACTATACTAATTTACCATAGTTAAACCATTCAGTGATAGTACTGTATGTGAGTACAAGAAGGGAGGAGGAGGGTGTCTTGGCGTAACTGGTAAAGTTGCTGCCATGTGACCAGGTCACGTGTTCGAACCGTGGTAACAACCTCTTGCAGAAATACAGGATAAGGCTGGTATGATAGACCCTTGTGGTCCGGTCCTTCCTCGGACCCTGCGCATAGCGGGAGCTTAGTGCACCGGGTCGCCCTTTTAGTGTATGTGAGTACATGTGTCATGTATTAATTGGGTTAGTGTAAACACCGGGTGCAAGTAAATTTTTACTGAAAAAGCATACTGTGTAATAATGATGATGATTTTGCAGAATATTTTGTGGTAGCTAATGATACTAGGCATGCTCTTTCAACAAAGAGAATTGACAGAGGAGGTGGTATATATAAAGGAAATAAGTAGAGTGGGGCAAGTGACATTTGAATTGGGACATTTACTAGTTCCTTCGTTTGATTGGTCTTGTCCAATTTTGACAATGATTTATCCTTATAGTTTTCAAAGACAACTTGTTTTGAAAGCTGTTTTGGCTTCATAAAGTTTTGAAAAAACAAAAAGTGGGTCCTTCATGGTTTATATTAATACATAAATACAATTTATGTATAGAACTTCCATTCTGTTTATGATGTATTTTTGCGATTCCATATAAGTTTCTAAGTGAATGGGAGCTTGGAGCAACGGTAAAGTTGTCTCTGTGTGACTTATAGGCCAAGAGTTCGAGCCGTGGAAACGGTAAAGTTGTCTCTGTGTGACCTATAGGCCAAGAGTTCGAGCCGTGGAAGCAGCCACTAATCCTTACATTATGGTAGGCAGGGTGGTCAGACAGGGGATAATGAAAAGCTATTCTTCATAGGTACATTTCTTTTTTTGAGGGAGCTGATAATCAAGAATTCTTGACGGGTATGGAGCTAGAACAACCTATTCTTCCTGAATATTCCGATTTAATTTAAGGCTAAAGAATTTCCTGCCGCTTCCATACAATATTCATCTCTACCTGTGATAAATAAAGCATCCATTTTTAAAAAATTGTGAAAGGTGTCTACTAATTATACAAACTGCACATTTGACAAGGAAAATGAAAATTATAATTCTCCTTAGTGGATTCCTTCTTTATTTTATTTTTTTTATGTTTTTTTTTTAGAGGGAGCTGAAAAGCTTAATACAATTGTCAGAAGAGTATACCAGTTATACAAACAGCAAGTGATTAGGAACAAACTCCTACTCATGATAATAAATAGAAATTCCTCACATGGTCACTTTCTCATGGGAGAAAAAAGTCCCACTACAAAGAACAGACCACAACCAAAAAAAGAACAAAAAGGGGAAGGAAAGAAAGAAAGAAAGAAGTTGTAAAAGTTTTTACATATGTGGTAGAACCAGCAAAAGCTAATGCTATTGCTCTTCATGGTAGTAATATGTTCACCCTCAGCGATACGCACTTGATAATACCCCGACCGCAAATCAAACTTCGTGAAGTATCGTGCTCCACTCAATTGATCGAAAAATACTACCTATTTTGCATGTCCTCTTCAGTTTTCCACACTACATCCTCTAGACTAGTTGAAAGACTCTTGTAAAACTGCATGAAGTGTACAACAAAATGATCAAACAATGAATAATTGATGGAAAAATAGATATCGTTCGAGATTGATTAGTAACTAAGAGGTCAGGAACAAGAGGATAATGCAAAGACTAATAGGATCTAAAAATCAACGAGGTATTAACGACGCAAAACACAGTGTTATGGTCCATTGCAAGATATGGGACTTGACTTGAGTCCCACATCGGTATTGCAATGTGTTGATGTAGGATTTATATAGCCTTGGGCTCTCCCACCTCAATAGCTAACTTTTGGGGTGTGGTTCTCCCTGGGTTGTATCAATGGTATTAGAGCCACCGCCCTCCATGCTCACCATGCCATGGATGGTGACGCCGGTATTGCAGTGTTTGTTCGGGGCTAAAAAGGTCTAGCTCACAGCTGCAGTGTTCGTCCGGGGCTAGAAAGGTCTAGCTCACAGCCGTCGAGGACGACGGATCTGGAGCGTGGTGGTTTGTTATGTTCCACTACAAGGTATGAGACTTGAGTCCCACATAGGTATTGCAATGTGCTGATGTAGAGTTTATATAGCCTTGGGCTCTCCCACCTCAATAGCTAGCTTTTGGGGTGTGGTTCTCCCTGGGGTGTATCACACGACAAAAACCTATGCGTTTTGGAAATAAGTACATAGATTGCTACTACACAAGCATGACCATTTATTAGCTAAACATCCATTACTTCTTTCATGTATCTATTAGCTAAACAGTTAACTTGAGGTTTATGTTCCTGCTAGAGCAATCAGCTTGTGATTATACAATGGTTTCACCTATCGAAGCCTACTAATAGTGGTATACACAGTTCAGCATTGTCATTTAGATAACTTTTTTTGGCAATTAGCAAAATATGGTACCTTGTGGAATTCCAAAGTATCTCCTTTTGCTTTTCGCACTTCAACCATATGAAGAGAAGGGGCGACTTGAAATACCTAAATTGCAGGCCAAACAATGTTCAGGATACAACGGCAAAAGATGCACATTTCGGAATAATGATGGCAATCTCGATAATACAAAAAGAAAAAGTAACAATAAATAAGATAAAACAAATGACCAATTAATAAATTGAACATACCTCAGTGGCAACATTAAGGTTCCCTTTTCTTCCAGCTTTAACATTTTCCAGCCTCATCTGAGGTAAAAGAGTAGAATCAGGCCAAGTGCACAGAATCAATATTAGATAAAATTAATTTAACTAATTAGGGATCTAGATGCCGAGTGAAATGCATGTTTGAAATTCATCACCACCTTGTAATTCTTTTTGTGAACATCAAAACCAAGGGGCTTTACAGCTTCTTCAATCTTACTGATTATTTCATTGGCCGGGCATTTAGATGTGAACCTTGTTTCTCTCTTAAATTCCTGCGAACAATGGAATGAAAACATCTGTCAATGGAGGAAGAATATTGTAATATACACATCATCAATGTTTCCGACAAAATGGAGGACCTACTTAGTAGTCGTCAATGTTTAAAAACTTAATGTTTTTAACTTCCGTATTTTCATCCTCGCTCACATGAATAACTTAAATGCAAATCAAACTGGGAATTCTGAATAATAATTCGTCACGAGAGGACTGTTGTTACATTGAGATTCCAGAAGCCTTATGCGGCATAAGATGTTGAAATTCAACACACAGGAGAAAGAGATAGAAGTTAGTATGTATATGCATGCAATATTACTGCAACGTTTTGAGACGTCCAGCGCTTACTTAACAACTAAATATGATGAATCGATCAGGTTAGCACAACTCAGGGCCTTCAGGTTCATGTCTGCAAAAAGTCATCTATCCTACTGTGTAATATGCAAAGAAGCTGTTTTTACAACACATAACAGTTTCTTGACTTCTCTCTCCCATTTTGATGTTTTGGTGTTAGAATTGGCTGTGGAGGGCTTCGCAACTTGATAATAACTGGAGAACATTTATAAACAAAAAATAATCCAAGGTATTATCATCAGTAAAAAGTGACTTTTCATTAACCATATTCTTATACCAAGTTACCAAAATTATCTGAAATTCACATTAATTTCATTAAAGCATGTCCCTACTGAGTCAGAATAATCATACATGATGTAACTCCAGGTACAAGCACCATGCTAATCAAGCAGAAGTTCCAAAATATGCAAGAGAAATAACAGAGAAAGACGGAAGTTCATAGGCAATAACCTGTTCATCGAAGAGATTCCCAAGGTTGAGTCCTCTTGACATTGAGATCAACTCGAATGCGTTCATAGGAGTTGGCTGCTCTTCCTTTTTCTCTGTTACATGATATTCCTGCTTTGTGCCCAAAAAAAAAAGAACCAAGTGAGGATAACTTCATACATCAATCAATTCTTTCCTCTGAAGTCAATGCAAAATTTGTTCCATATTCCGCTATGCTCACTTCAGAATCCTTGAATACAGCTTCAACATCATCCAGGTTGGCATCTTTTTTCTCATCAAAAACAGGAGGTTTATAATCTTTCTTGAACCACTCATCCTCCAAAATTTCTGGGATGGTAATACGCTACATAGGAAACACATGTAATAAATAAGAGAAATAGAAGATGTTACATATCCGGTTGCAAGCTCTAAATCCAGAAGTATTCAGTATGCTTACTGTCATAGGATTTGGATCCAAGATGCGAGTAATTAACTTCATAGCGCCAAAAGACATCCAAGGTGGGCAAGAAAATTCAGCAGCGGAGATCTGCATAAACCGTGATAGACATTATGAAACTAATAACAAAAACAAAAGTAGATTTGACTCTATAATGAATTCGTAAGAAATGCTCACTTTTTTATACAGGTTCATAAGATTAGAGTCATCAAAAGGCAAGTAACCTGCAAGCAATACAAAGAGTATGACTCCACACGACCAAAGATCCGCTGTTGTGCCATCGTATCCATGATCATTGAGTACCTAAGAAAGGAATCTCATTTTTTAGACGAAGAAAAAACAAGAAAAAAGGTGCACATGAAGAGGACTTCTTTTTTTTTTTTTTTGGTGTAAGAGAGAGTTGTGGAGACCAATTTCATCACACCTCAGGAGCAACGTAGTTAGGGGTTCCACACGAGGTATGTAGTAAGCCATCATCCTGAAAATTTGAGTTAAAAATAAGAACTACATTTGATTCCAAACGGAAGATTAACTATCACCAAAATGAAAGATATATATTGCATTACTACTGTTGCTTGAAGCTGTATTTCAAATTCGAACTAATCACAAGATGATACATGTAGAGAAAGTAATGACTAGCATGATTTCGGAGTTCTCCAGCTAAAAAGGAAAAAAAATCCATTCCGTCAATGACAAATTAACTGCCAAGGCCCATCCATTTTTGCTTCAAAAAAGTGAACCGAAAATGATGTTTAGACTAGTTAACATCATAGGAAGAAGCAGAAATAGATTTCAGTATCGTGCTGGCTTGTTTCTATAGTGACAACAACTCCATTTGTGATTTTAAAATTCCTACCACTTGATTCTCGATTGGGCTTTCCATGGAGATTTCTGGTCCCTTTTTTTTTTTTTTGGGGGGGGGGGGGGGAAGGGGGTTGTGAATCATCACTACCAAATTTCTCAAAGGCAAAATGTACAAAAAGCAATCAGTAAAGGACGTTAAGACTTCAGACATTGTTACACAATCTCCCAGCAGCTTTTCTCAACTGAAGATTCACTGAATTATTTCTGACAACCACAAATTAACAACTTAAACGACTCATATCAAAAGTTGGGGACATATGTTAAGGGTGAGAAAACATATGATCAGATATTTACCCTGACTTGCTGGGACAGAGCACTCAATCCAAAATCAGAAACTTTGAGGTTTCCAGAGGCATCCAACAGTAAATTTTCAGGCTGCATCATTAAAGAATGTCAAAATAAAGGTAGCAAAAACAAAGCCAGAAGCTTTAAGGAAAAAACAGAACAGAAATTAACAGCTAAAAATGCTGCAAAAGTAACACTTCCCACCTTTAGATCTCTATGGTAGACTCCCCTGCTATGACAATAATCAACAACATTAATGAGCTGCTGAAAATATTTCCTTGCTTCTTTTTCATGCATCCGTCCATGATTTACCTGTACGCCAATAAAACAGATAATATCTTTAATCACATGCTAAGTGTCAGATAAGTGCGGAGAATAGGTTTGAATAGCTTCGGTAGGATACATGGAAACTAAGTTCGCAATCAACGAGAAACAAGTTTTGTGCTCTTTGGTCAAATTCTTTATCTCCTAAGGTAGGGGGGAGCGAATGAATTAGAAGAAAAGAAGAATCGCCCTTACAATTTTATCAAAGAGCTCTCCACCTGTAATGAATTCCAGAACAATGAATATCTTCGTCTTGCTACCCATCACCTGCAGGCAGATGAAAAGGATATGGATTCAAAGTTTAACATATGAAACCCCGGCCGTCATCATAAGCCACAACGACATCTTCTCTTTAGTAGGTTATTGCTGATTTTGATAACAGAAGTAGGTTATCGTCAACGGATTTGTTATAGCAGGCAGCATTTGGTATACAACATCCCAAAAGGTCTTTTAACAAAATTTTGAACATTTAACAGGAGAGAAAAATACATGTCTGTTCCCAAATGGGAAATTAACAATTCCAGCTCCCTTTTTGGTAATTTTGACTTAAAACTTTTCTAGTTCTCTCATTTTTCAAGATTTTGATGGTGCATCTCAAAAAGAGTATAACTCTTGAAAATTTGGAAAGTACCATATGAGTAGATCAAGAAGATTAACTAACTACTCCAGTATATTAGCCAATTCCACCGCAGTATATGGATACCAGCAAATTATCTGCATGCCAATATAGGTTGTGTTAAAGGCCAGAATCTGCCCTAATACATGTCAGTAATACTGAAAATACATGCTGTACAATGGACCTTGTCTTGTCCAAAAGTGAGTCATAAATTCTCAACAGTTGCTAAATATGTTTTGATAGGCCAGTTGGTTAAAATATCCCTCCGGTATCCTGAGTTAAAGAATTCTGACAGATCGTTGATGCGAAGATCTAAAGTGAAGTTCTCAACATATGATGGATAACCAAATGCAAAGTAATGGGTTGCTTAATAATTAACCTAAAGGTTGGAGGTACCGAAAACAGTGGTGTAAGATCCAATTACACATCCATTATGATCAGAGAGACCACATACATAGGCTCGCACAAACACACATAAGCACATGTGCATTGACATAGAGAGGACCAACCTCGTATAACCTAACAACATGTGGATGTCTGATTAACTTCATTGTAGCTATCTCCCGCTTTATCTGTCAATTTATGAACAAGAATAATAAATAGTTAACATTGCCAAAACGAAACAATCATTCAAAAAACTTAAAACTGTAAAAGGAAGGATAACAAATGGATAACAACTCAATCGCCACGTCAGATGTCGAAGAAACATTATTCACATAGCTTTTGTGTAATATATGTTATGATTTGTAAGTGGATAACATCAGACAATAGAAAGATACGAAAGTTCAAGAAAGCATAACGTATGAATATATTGAAGACTGACCTGCTCAGCCATTTTGTGTTTAAGGACCTTATCCTTATCAAGAATCTTGATTGCTACAGCTTCTCCTGTCTCTGAATTCCTTGCGAACTTAACTTTAGCAAATGTTCCCTCACCAATTGTCCTTCCCATTTCATATTTACCAACTCTACGCTTGATTTTTGCCTGATTCATTACTAAGATACAGGGACGATCCTCTAAAAAGTGCAGTCGCAATCCTCCTTAGAGAACTTTTTACTGCACAATGATTAAAACTTTGGTAAGACATCTGATTTCCTAACATATATTACCCTCAAGTAATAGCAAACCATTGGAGTAAAGCAAATCAGACTAGTCATCACATTCATTCCGTATACTCGAAGAGTTCCCAGACCAATTTCTAAAAATTAAAATAAAACAGATATTCTAACACAACTTGACTAACTGCAGATAAAAGCACACAACTAATGCTTTATAATCACAAAAATTTGTTTATTTACTTCTCTTATTTGTTTAACGAGAAGGAGCAAGAATCAAGGCGCAAAACCATTTAATTAAAATAAGTCCATTATAATAGTATTACACTTCAAGGAAATGAATAAAGAAAAAGTGAGACTTCAATTAAAAACAAAGACTTATTGATTGAATCAATAACCAAAATGACATTGGTCTCTCCCTCTCTCTATTTGTGTGTGTGTGTGTGTGTGTGTGTGTGTGTGTGAGAGAGAGAGAGAGAAAGAGAGAGAGAGAGAGAGAGAGAGAGAGAGAGAGAGAGAGAGAGAGAGAGAGAGAGAGATGCCACTACCTAAAACTTTTTGTGGCAAAATCAACAAAAGATCACAGCAAAATACAGCTATAAATGAAACTATAGCCTCACCAAAACAAACCAAAAAGATCTCCACAAGATTGTGATATTACAAGCTTAAGTTCTATGACTTCACAACAGATTCCACAAAACAAATGCAAAGAAAAAACCCCAATTTTCTTGAAATAGAAACAACAACAACAACATACTCACTATAATCTCACAAGTGGGGTCTGGGGAGAGGCTAGTGTGTACACAGACCTTAACCCTACCTGGAGAGGTAGAGAACTGTTACCGGCAGACCCTCGGCTCAAGATAAGGAGGAAAGGAGGAAACTCAAAAAATAAACTTCAAATCCAATCAACCAACAAAACCCAAAATCAACAAGCTTCACAATTTGCATAAAAATACAAACTTTCTTGATAAAAATAAGGAGAAGCTCAAAAAAGGAGCCAAATTTGATGTCCAATTAAACAAATAGCAATAACAAAATAACCCCTTTATTTCAAAAGCTAAGTACACAAAAATTGCAGAAAAAAGGCAAGTTTTTTTTTCAAGGGAACTTCAAAAAAAAGGAAAAGATCTCAATCTAATAAGATTCAGAATCCCAAAATTCACAATTTCAAGAAACCCCAAAAGGCAAAATTCCTAATTATAGCTAATTCCCCACATGAACAAAACTCATAAACATATCAAAACAATACAAATATTCCAATATTCCCAACAAATTCCAAAGCCAAAAAAAACTTAATATAAATGTAGCTATTTTGCATGCAAGCTGTTCCAGACACCACAATTATTTAAAAAAATATTAAAAGCAAAAAAAGCAAGAAGGAGAAAAAATACATACTTTGAGCTGAACTTTAAATTTGGTCTTGGCCTAAAAAGATAAAGATAAAAAATTTATGAAGATGAATATGAAGAAGGAACAAGAAGATATTAAAGACGGCTTTTGTTGTTTTATTGGGCCAAAAAAAGATTACAGCGGCTTATAATTCTGAATGAATTTGGACAAAAACATATGGTCAGTGGAAAAATCCCAGCAACCAAATCTTGAAATTCACCTTTGTAAAATGCCACTGCAAATATTTGTCCCAACAAAAAGATGTAAAAAATGATTCTTTTATATATTTAAAAAAAAAAAAGTTGTTTACCTCTCTTCCAATGAATCTCAAGTGGTTTTTGTATCACCACCACACAACTATAGGAAAATTGTTGTAGTTATTGGAATAATATACAAATCTCAATGTAGCTGTGGTATTTGTTCCGATATTTTTTGATACTATAGTGAAGTGTTGTTATAATTATAATATTATAATATAACATAAAATATCGGTTCTGAATTTATTTTTACTTTTATAGTAAATGAATTTATACAGAAATATTATTATAAAGAGGTTTGCCTGTATATTTTATGAGTGGAGTGATATTTTTACAAAGACACACAAATTCATCTATTAAATGAATATAAAAAAATAAGACATTAATTGAACTTTAGTCTTTATATCTCTATGTACGGAAAAATTTTATTGATTTATGATGACTTATTGTTTGGTTGTTATGGTAGGTGTGCTCGCGTATGTCGGTAAGGGTAAAATATGCGTATACACTATCCTACACTAAATTTGTTATTATTGATGTTAGTAGGTATAATCGTGTGAATTGGATTTGCAATTATTTTTTTTATTTAAAAGAAAAAATTATGACAGTGATATATAAGTTAGTTTCACACACATTTTTCTTTGCTATAGTGTACTTGTTATATTATTAGTTGTCTCTATAATATAAACGTGATTCTTTCGTGATTTTCATCTATCTCATTGACTATTAGGTCACGCCTTATGTGCATTGAGTTTTTTTGTCATTTAATTTTCTTCTTTTTATGTGATATTAAAAAGAATAAAAAGATAGTAATAAAGAAAATTGACCTTATCAATGTTACAATATATAATATGCTTCATGTAGATTATAAGAACTTTACATGCATTTGTATAAAGACCAACCATATATTTTTTTTTACCAAATATTCTGTTATTTCTAGTCAAACTATTTAACTAATTAATGTGTTTCAGTAAGCATATGAAAGCACATGGTATCTTTGGTATAGTATATTCTTAAATTTAATAATAAACTATTACCTTGAGAGTTCTTGTACGTATATTCAGCAAGTGGACATTATTTTTTTAGGAGTAATTAATTTCAGCAAGAAAAGGAAAAGAAAAATTGTCTCCATCTTATAGCATATTATGTATATTTTATTTGTAACGTAAAGCTAGATCTCATATGAATAATAAATATTACACTTATTAATTTCAGCAAGTGGACATTCGGTTCAAAACTCTATAAAAGATTGCACAACAAACTTAAATTAGAGAGACACCCAATTAAGTAATAAATATGAAAAAGGTTCACACTTATGCTATGAAAAATATTTATAATTTATCTACGCACGATATCTATATCAAATCAATTAAATATATATGTTTATGCTACATATAAAACTTTTACAATTTTAAACATAATTAAGTAATAAATATGTCACTTTAATTTCGTGACTCCTAAAATAAATTTATTAAATATAATATGCCATGCAAATATGTGTATTTCACTTGACTCGTGGCATGTCGTACTTTTTTCTTCCAAAAAATAGCACGGGCTAGCCAATTTTCGGATTGGTCGTTCAAAAATAGCCAGCATTTGCAAAGTCATTGAAAGATAGCCACTATTTTGCTGCAACACGGAAAGTTCCAATATAATATACTGGAGATCGGTGAACCTGTGTATGAACTTCTAGCATATTATGCTGGAACTAAAAACACGCGAAAAGTTCTAGTATATTATGCTGGACCGGTATATTATACTGGAGTATTTTTTCGGATTTTGAATAGTGTTTTCGTTCAAATTTATCTTTACATGAAAAGTGGCTATATTTCGATTACTTTTGAAACGGTGACTATTTTTAAATGACCACTTGTAAATCTGGCTATTTTTTAATTTCTCACATGTTATCCGCATTAGGGCCCCATAATAATTCGAATTTACGATATATATAAGTTCTCTGTCATGATTTTTTTTTCATTTTACCGCACTAAAAGGCGAAATCTGTAGTTGAGGATGGACGAATCATATTTATCCTATCACAATCCTTGATTATATTTATGATTATTTAGGTGGCAAATTTAATCATGACAATATTATTAAAAGGATATGATTTGGTAGGCCAAAAATAAAAAAATAATGATCTTGGAAAGGAGAATATAGTCCATGTGTTAGATCTGGTAAGTGGGTCCAAAGAGTCATAACAATTAATTTGTTGAACTTAGAAAAATCTTTAGTGACAACAACTGCACTTATCTTCTCTTGTCCTTATTATGTACGTACGTACTGTGTTCTTGTACTTATCTGTTTGTTCGTATTCCTTATTTTTCTTTTTGGTTTTCATTTAAATATCCTTGTTATATTATTCATTTAGGTTAGACATGAATTTGAAATATTAAATTTATGAATGCATGTATCATAACTTTCCTATGAATGCAAGTATCATAACGTTCTTATGACAAAGAAATATACTTGCTATATTGTGATATATGTATGTATTATATGTATATAATATATTAAAAACTTGTTAAACTATAGTTGTATTTATTTAAATAGGAGGACAATGATATATAACCACCTATGTTTGTATGGTTTTAGAAAGCTGATTTGGTGTTGTCATATCGTGTTTTATGTGACCATAATATATATATATATATAATACTCGTGATACCCGGATCAACTTGAATGCACCTCGATTATTTCACGAGATACCTGCTACATCCCATCAGTATGTGACCATAATATTTTTTTTAATAACCGTGATACCGGTCAACTTGCACGCACCTCGACTAATTTTACAAGGTATCTGCTACCTTTCACCGGTATATGACCATAATATTTTGTTACATTTACTATTATTATACCAATATAGTATGCCTTTTACATGACTTCTCGTTCTACGATATGATGACAAAAACAAATTAAGATGAAAGTAGCTCCGAGTATAGATAGAATTAAATATGCAGAAGACAAAATAAACCACCAGGTTGCATGTCACATGCCTTAGTCACTAGTCCACAAAATTGAGAACGTAACATATGAAATAGGAAAATATTACTCAAGCCCCCTCTTAATTAATTCTCATGTAAAATTAAAACATGCAATATATATATATAGAAATAATTACAAGAAAATACACCTGACTTCATATTATAACAAAAAATGGCCCATATTTTTAAGTTTTACCTGATCTAACCTATATTTTACATATTTTGGAAGCACTAGCAAATTCAAAATCTGTTTTCTTACAACCATTGCTTCTAAAAGCTATGGAGTTAAATCTATGTTCTCACAACCATCTTTTACTCTCTTTTCTTCTCACATCTTCTACATATGCTTCAAGGGACCGTCCGCCATTACTGCTTCTTCCTTGTGTCACTTGGTTGCAATGTAAGAAAATTGAAGATTCAACATTCCACCATTGAAGGCCATTCAAAGCTTTGCTTTCAAAAATAAGATTTTTTGAGTTTGTTAGTTGTTTGGATTGGGTGTTGTTCCAATTGATTGAAAATATCAAACGGAGTTCAAAATTTAAATTTGAAGTGATTTGGAGTAGATTGAGCAAGATTTGAGTTAAATTTCAAAAAAAACGCAAGGAAGAAGACGAAGTCAGTTTTTTGTATAATTACGTAGAATCTTGTATAATAGTGTATATGAGTGTATAAACACATCTTATACACTATTATACATTTTTATACATCTTTATACAAGCGTATGTAGATGAACTTCTTCCACGATTTCAGTTGCAATTCTTGTTCAAAATCAGTGCAAATCTCCATTAAATGACTTCAAATTTTATATACAACCTCCTTATACTATTTCTAACAATTCTAGATAATACCCACTCCAAATTTCTCACAAAATCAAATTCAAAATTTAAACCCACATATTTAAACTTGTTAAAAATTTAATTTTCACCATCCAAATGGATTTGGTTTGTTGAACTAATATTTTTTGAGTTACACTTACTGATTCGAAAATTAACTTAAAGCTTGGGCAATCTTTTTTTAAAAATTAAATAGTAATTTTGAGAACCTATTGGAGTTGAATGTTGAATCTTAGCCTATTATTTTTGGGCTAGTTGGTTGTAAATTGAAATATAGGCTATAAAATTGAAAAGCAAGGATCCCAATTATTTTTATGTGAAATTTCCCCAATTTTTTACCTCCACCTAGCTATAACCACCTACTTTCACATATTTCATACATAATTAATGATATAACATGTAGTTAATTACATGCTAAACACATTTATGTATTTGTACAAATGAAAGAAAAGTGATGTTTTATAAGATCAATTAGGAGTCTTTTTTTTCTTGTTTAATAAACAAAGATATCTCCATTAATCCTTTTCTTTTCGTTTTCTCCTAGAAATAAGAAAGACGATTACTACACTTGAATTATGTTATTTGTAAGTGTTTTGAGGGAAAAATAAACCATATTTACATTTGTTACCGCTGGTAATTGAAAAATAGCACAATTTTAAAAGCGATCGAAATTTAACCACTTTTTCATGTAAAGATAACATCCGAACGAAAATACGCTTCAAAAGATACGAAAAAATTCCACCATAATATACTGGAGTTCGAATGTTTTAAATATGAGATTCCAGCATAATGTGCTTGAATTTCATAACGTGTTGGATCTCCAACATAATATGCTGGAAGTCTATACGCAAGAACTCCATAATCTAGCATATTATGCTGGAACTTTCCGTGTGCTAGAGTTCCAACATAATATGTTGGAAGTTCATACACAGGAGCTCCATAATCCAGCATATTATGCTAAAACTTTCCATGTTTCAGCAAAATAGTGGTTTTTTTTAAATGACCTTGCAAATGCTAGCTAATTTTCAATTACCAATCCGAAAACTAGTTAGCCCGTGCTATTTTCACTCTAAGGAGGGTAGGCATACGCAAACCTTACCTCTACCTTGTGTGAGGTAGAGAAGTTGTTTCTATTAGACCCTCTAGCCTAAGATATGAGAAAGTACAAATACCACAACTCCACAAATTTTAAAGAAGAACCTGTAGATTTTCTGGTATTCTATCACACAACATATATATGTAGGATGAGATATGAGAGTAGCAGTCTAGCAAGTCTGGCTGCAACCAAACATGATAACAGCCCACCAAAAAGAGAAAAAATTACAATGCATGCGCGTACTGACAACAAACCAAAGCTGCTCTAAATTTGGAATACAAATGGAAGTATATGAGTTATCACAAAACAGAAAACCAAACCCATAAGTTAGGATTTTAGTCCTCCAATAGCATTGTGAATGACAAAACGCAGTCGACTCAAATGACATAAAAGAAACCGTTGCCTAGCATAAACAGCCACCATCAGTCTTGGACCAAAACGGAGGGCTTTGAGAAAAAAGTATATGAACTGTAGATAGGTTTGTTGTAAACGATGACATCAGTTGAGCTATTATCATGTCGATGTAAACACTTTGTGCACATAACAAAAATCAAACCTGTTAGGCTGAACTGGGAACAACGGAGTTATAGTGCTCTCCAAGCCCAAAAGCATGCATGTGGTACGATAGCATTATACTGGAAGTCGAAGAGCCAGAGCCGTTGTCAGATTTGTACTCCTTTCCCATCTCCACATCAGGAAATGAACCAGAGAATATCATTATATGTTTCTTTAAGATGTGAGTTAGAGCACCAAGCTCAAGTTGTCCTCCCCATGCAGCGGTTGACTCCACTTCTCTACAGTAGTTCTCGAATCTTTCCACAAGAGAATCATCTGATTCTCCTCCTTCCGCATTCTCAGAGAGGAAAAAGGGGAGAAAGTCGGTTGCATGTTTCCTCATGTAAGCTGCAACCATCTGTCGCAGTTCAAGATACGTATAAGGAGATGAACCACCGGAGCGGACAGCTAACTGATTCTCAACAGCTCGGTAGAGACAGTGTCCGTCAGGCTTTATTTCGTTAACCATCAATCCAAGGGGCTCAAGCTTACTGTCTAACTTTTCATTCTCAATAACTCGATCACTTACGATATTGCTCTGCTCTTCTTGTATTCTCTGCTCTCGGGCTGCTTCTTGTTGAGCTCTTTTCTCACGCCTCTTGACACTCTTGCTGGGTTTTGAATGGTCATTTTGGCCACCAACGGAAACCCCAGCAATAGCCTTCACCAACGTGTCGAGATTCCCTTTTTCCTTCCCATTATTACTACCACCACTGTAGCCTAAAGAAGAAAGCTCCCCAGCATGCCTTTCTTTGAGATTCGCAGAAAGTTTAGCTACTTCTTCATCCACTTGTTTCTTCTTAGCTTTCTGTTCAGCTTTGCTGCCTTTAGCCGCTGCCTTTTTCATTGCAATTTCTTTGTCCTGTAGCTGAGAGATTTCTTTCCTGCATACAACGATATGATGTGATATGTGTCAACAAAAACTTAAGCTCCCAAATAATTAATTTGAAGTGATAAATGAAGCAAGTGCTTCACAACCAATGCTCATACATTCAATAACTGAATTGCCCTCCGATCTCTTTTACTTGTCAAGTTTGGCTTTTGCATCCCCCCCCCCCCCCCTCCTAAGAGAACATCAATTAAAAGGATAAGTTAACTAAATTGCCCTTATTAATTCTTAGATCTTAATATTACTATTCTTGCATTCACTATATTAATCTCTCTCCACATTTATTAAAGGGTTAAGATGGAAAAATTAATTAAATCTTTCTTGGTTTTCTAAAATGACAAGTATTTTGGATCAAACTATTGTTAGTAAACATGATAACTAAATAGGAACGAAGGGAGCAGTTATAGTAATTTTCATTTCTGCAATTAGAAAAACTTCTCAGTTCTTTCTCTGCATATCAGCATTTTAAAGGGTTAGTAATCCTCCCATAAGCTCATATTTGAGCAATACGAGCAATTGTTGACAACGTTGAAAACATTTTCTGTTAAATGCGATAGGGGTGCGAGCAGAGTATAACCAGTCTTACAAGCAGAACAATGTAATAATCATGTCGAAAGTTGTACACCGAATATCAATACTACAAAGAGAGGGGGGAGCAAAAACCAAGGCAACAAATCCTAAAAGAGCTTTATGAAGTACCTATGCCTGGAAAGCATCTCCTCAAGGGTTTCTGGTATCTTCTCAGACGCACTTTCTGTGGGGCCCTCGGGCAACAGGTCTTCTACTTTAGGTGTATCCTCCATTTCAAAAACCCTGAAACAATATGGACAGCAAATAAGCATCCCAATATAGACGGCAAGATCTTAGTAATCAATATAATAATGAAGGAAAGGACAACACGAACGACGACGACGACAACAACAATGACAACAACAACAACAATAATAACAATAATAATAACGATGACAATAATACAACAACAAGAACAAACCCAATAATTTCCCACAAGTGGGGTCTGGGGAGGGTAAGATGTACGCAGCCTTACCCGTACCCTGGAAGGGCAGAGAGGCTGTTTCCGGTAGACCCTCGGCCGGAGAACAGAATGAAAAAAAGTAATGGCAACAAGTAGAAAAACAACAAGATAAAAATAAGACCGAAGCCCAGAAAACAGTTAAACTCTAGGTAGTAATATCAATCTATGAAAAAAAGTATATCATACTAACACTAATGCTAGCGAACTAAGTAAATAATAATTATAATAATAAAAATAATAATAATAATAATAATAATATATTATTATTATTATTATTATTATTATTATAATAACATTAGTCCAGCAACCTGTCCACTACTATTTGAAGGTATTGCTGAATTGACTAGAAAATCAAGATATCAGGGAATATTTAGACCTGGATTTGTATCCAATAAATCATGTTCTCTTTTAATTTGAAACATCAGGGTATATACAGGGTAGGAAGCAGCAAAATTACTATTTACCAGAAATGGATGATGGAATGATAGGTAATAACACTTCAGCTAGCCAAATATTAAGTGTTTGACTATCTCTTCAAGTACAATTATATAACGAAAAGACTTCCATTTCTCAATTTTCAGTGCTGTTCATCTTCTCACAAAGATCAAAATCCATGTACTAAAAATTTCGAGTTTTCTGACAAGTTGCCACCAAATACACCAAAAAAGCAACATTTCAAACAGTAGAGCAAAGGTGAAGTGCAATAGATAAATGAAAATGAGTTTCTAACAGTTATTAGCATATTCCAAAATTTCTTCCTTCTTTATCTCTAAAACATATTGCTTTCCTTCTTCAAACCATACAACGCATCGTAACTACCATGGGTAAGCAAAATTTCACAACGTTGAAAACCCTAGCAATTAACCGTTAGATGGGCATATTTCACAACGTTGGAAACCCTTGCAATTATCCGTTAGATGGGCATATTTCACAACGTTGGAAACCCTTGCAATTATCCGTTAGATGGGCAAATTTCACAACGTTGGAAACCCTTGCAATTATCCATGGTAGTTACACTCTCTGCTTACTACATACCACTCTTCCTAGATGAGTGAATGTTCACATCTCCCATAGCTATAAACTTCCCATTCAAAATCCTTATCCAAATGTATGAAGTGGCATGACAACGCTTGTGTTAAAAATATAACCTCCTTCGGAATTAACTCTTCTGTATCCCATAAAATCTAGTATTCTCATGTTGATCATCTTGAATCCACTGATAACCTAGTGTTTTTATAATTTAAAATTGCAGAAAAGCCACAAGGTCTCTGGGGTTTGAAGAGAATAAACGAGAAATTAAAAGCACGCTTCTTTAAAGTGAAGCGCACAATTAATGAAAAAGCTAAAAGTATCAAACATATATGGATTTAGTACTATAATAATCAAGTTGTAATTAAATAATTAAATTCAGCATCTATAGCGCAGATATAATCCAACTTCTCAAATTTGAGATTCGAAAAACCGACCGCTTCTTGTTATAATCGTACGTCATAGTTTGAAGTGTACTCTTCTTTGAAGCTCATGACTTCACTCATGAAGTAATAAATACTCATTTCGAACTAATTTCAATGACATTTAATAACACTGAGGTAACCGACCAACCCATCTATTCCTCCATAAATTACACGCCACTTGCTTTGTCACCCCTATCGGCTTAAGTCCTACTCATTTTTCTATCAAATCAGTTTTTTGTCCTTCATCTTTGACCTTCTTGTTCGTTGTCACCTTCCTCATTCATCATCTGCTTTTTAGTTTACGGGAGTAAGTTTTCTGCCCCAGCCCCCAAAATACCAATTCCATCTATAGGGTATCACCCGACCTATCAACGCATTATGACACTTATGATAATTCAGAAATGGTAGTTACTAATTTGGGACCAAACTGACAAAATTTCATTAAATAAACTAGCTTTAGGATGGAGTTACCCTAAAAAGAGAGGCTTGAAATCGATGAAAAAAAAGGGTTATTTCAAATGCTTGAAGCTGACCATACTATATTAGTCGCTAGTGGTTTTCTAAAGACAATCTAAGGATACCATTTTACCTTAAAAGAGACTTGAAATAAATGAATAACAAATCTGCTAAGTAAATATAACCAGAAGCTGAAGTGAGACAAAGAAAAAAGAACCAAAATTATAGCTTTCACTTATCACTCCTAGATAGGGGATACCTTCTTGCATCACATCACAATGATTCATTTGTTTCTATGTTGCTCGAACTCTCTGAAAATGTCACAGGGTGCCTATCGGATCCTTCAAATATAGTGTATATTTGGAGGATCCGACACGAGAGCGGCATCATTTTGGAGAGTCCGTGCAACATAGATTTGTTTCACTCAATTCAATAAAATAATATTTACTCAGCTATATGAATCCTTACCTGACCCATTTCACAGATGATACCTTACTTTTCTATATCCAGAATGAAACTAAAATAACTAACAATGGAACCAACTATACAACTAAAAGATTTAAAGGAAAAAAATCAGAACTTTAGGCTCAATTATTCACAATAAGCAGACCCCAAGTTTTAAAAAAAAAAAAATCTTGAGCGTGGAAAACCAAAGAAATAGCAAAAGTGCATATATCCATAGAGGTTTACAGAAAATACAGCAGACCCAATTGCCAAAAAGTATCAAAAATTAACTAGACAACAGTACAAGATGAAGAAGCAAACATGTATATACCAAAGTTATGCTATGAGAAAATCGCCTATAGTTTTTTCTGAAAGTGAAAGAAAGAAAAACACTCACCAAAATTTTGCAGCAAATACTTCTTTGGTTTGAACGATGAGAAAGACGCTGAAAACAGTGGGTTTTGTGAATGTTAATACACTATTTTGTTTGAGAGCGGCGAGGCAATACCCGCTTTCATGAGGGATAATAGGTCTTCTGAAGTTACTTTCTTCCCCAAAATAATACTTTAGGGCTTAGATTTGAAGAAATATCTATCCTTCCAAAATGTTTGCCTTCTTTATGGTTGCATTTGGTAGGAAAAAAATTTCTTTTACCGGAAAATAAATGATTCTTTTACTTAATTTTATTTGATAATTAAGTAGAAAAAATATTATTTCAACAACTTAATAATATAGACAAATATAACCCATGGTAAGATGGTACTAGAGGCCGATTTAGTTGTCACGATCCGAATTTCCCACCTTCGTGGGTCGTGATGGCGCCTACTAATAGGAGCTAGGCAAGCCAAACTTAATTACTTTTCATTAAGCACATATTCCATTTTAATAATTAACAGCATTAGAATATAGGCAACGGAATTAAATTCATAAGCGGAAGTCTTAAATTTCAAATAGCTGAATAAAATACGGAACTCCCAACATGAATCTCTACTCAAGAACTGGAGTCACATACTCACGAACTTCTAAGAATACTAAATACAAGGTCTGAAAGAAACATCTCTGTTTTGTCTCGGATACAATGAGATAACAGTCAAATATAAAGGATAGGGGAGACGCCGGGCCTGCGGACGCCTGCAAGGCTACCTCGGTATCTCGCTGGACTGGAAACCTGCACCCACGCTACTGGAGCTGCTGACCAAAACCTGGATCTGTGCAAAAGAGCACAGAGTGTAGCATCAGCACAACCGACCCCATGTGCTGGTAAGTGCCTAGCCTAACCTCGGCGAAGTAGTGACGAGGCTAGGACCAGACTACCAGATAAAGCTGTGCAGTTCAAATATATACATACAACGAAAAGAAATACAGGAAGTAAACAGTCAATAACAGAAGGGGGAACATGTTATGGGGAGGCAACAGTTACAATTAGGAAACCACGATATAAAGGTAGAAGCAGCCAAAGAATTTACAGCGAATCAAGAAACGAATATTCCAAATAAACACACTTGAATCAGCAATTGTTGCGGCGTGCAACCCGATCCTCAAATATCATTGTTGCGGCGTGCAACCCGATCCTATAAATATCATTTAGCATTGTTGCGGCGTGCAACCCGACCCTCAAATATCATTGTTGCGGCGTGCAACCCGATCCATAAATATCATTTAGCATTGTTGCGGCGTGCAACCCGACCCTCAAATATCATTGTTGCGGCGCACAACACGACCCATGAATATCATTGTTGCGGCGCGCAATCCGACCCAAAAATATCATTGTTCCGGCGTGCAACCCGATCTATATATATGTTGTTTATCATTGTTGCGGCGTGCAACCCGATCCACAAATATCATTTATCACTGTTGCGGCGTGCAACCCGATCCACCAATATCATTCTTTCTCACCCAAACAACGGTCACAAATACGGGGCAAAGAAGTAAACAAACAATGGAAGAAAATCCCGGCAAGGGAACAATATCAATAAACTCAATATCCCGGCAAGGGAGAAAATCAACAACCAACAAAACGTCCCGGCAAGGGAATAACCAATAAATCATCTCTTTCTTTCGTTTCTTACTTTATAAATTACTTTACCATTCGAGCCATTGTTCTAGAGAATCAAATCATCGTAATGTCTTTCACATGTTCTTTACAATACATAGATATCCTCAATTAAGCACGGAATTTACAACAGAAATCATGATAATCGCATTTTAAGGACTCACGGTCATGCTAGACACCAATGTATAGATACTCGTCACCATGCCTATACACCATACTCGATCACTTAGCAAGTAGCAAACAAGACTCAACTCCTATTTCCTCAAGCTAGAGTTAAACCAAACACTTACCTCAAAGCCTTGAACTCGACTCAAGCCTCAACTATGGCTTTACCCCGTGATTCCACCTCCAATCCGCTCGAATCTTGTCACAAATTGCTCAATTACTTTAATAAACACTAAATGAATCAATTTGAATGCATAAAAATGAAATTCCCAAGTTTTTCCCAAAAATTTCAAAATTGCCCCCCGGGCCCACGTGGTCAAAACCCGAGGTTCGAACCAAAACCCGGTTACCCATTCCCCCACGAACTCAAATATGTAATTTATTTTGAAATCGGACCTCAAATTGAGGTCCAAATCCCCAAATTTTTAGAAAACCTAGGTTCTACCCAAAACCCCCAATTTCACCCATGAAAACCATTGATTTTAAGTGGAAAACATGTTAAATGATGTTAATGATTGAAAGAATTGAGTAAAAATCGACTTACAAATAATTTGGGATGAAGCTTGTTCTTGAAAAATCGCCCAAGGAGTTGTATTTTGAAAGTGGGTGAAAAATGGTCTAAAATTCGACTAAGTATAAAATTTGCTGGGCTGCGGATATGGGAAATGCAAAGTTGGGTTCGCAATTGCGAACCCTGCAGGCTTGGGAAATGCGACATTACTGTTCGCATTTGCCAACTCAGGCCAACCAGGGGACCTTCGCATTTGCGAATTGGGTCTCGCATTTGCGAACCAGTGACCATCGCATTTGCGATATTTGGCTTCGCATTTGCGAACCTTGGCCGGCCTAGGCTGGTTTCGCATTTGCGAACCAACCTTCGCATTTGCGATAGCTGGACCTTCGCATTTGCGAACTCTGGCTTCGCAAATGCGAATCCTGCAGATCAGCTGATATTAGATTTTTCCAAAAATGAGAAATGCAATCCGACACCTATCCAAAACTCACCCGAGCCCTCGGGGCTCCAAACCAAATATGCACACAACCTCAATAACATCCTACAGACTCACTCGCGTGATCAAATCGCCAAAATAACATCAAAAACAACGAATCATACCTCAAAATCCCTAGTTTTTCTTCAAACTTCATAAACTTTCAAATTTAGAGTTTTAAGTTCGAAACACGTCAAACGACGTCCAATTTCAACCAAACTTCACAAAAAGCGCTTAAACCATATATAAGACTTGTACCGGGCGCCAGAACCAAAATACGGGCCCGATACCACAGTCTTTTAATCAAATTTCATTTCCAATTTCCCTAATAATTTCAGAAAAACAATTTTACTCAAAAATTCATTTCTCGCGATTGGAACCTCGGAATTCAATTCCGGGAGCCCGAGTCCCATATTTTTCTACGGACCCTCCGGGACCGTCAAATCACGGGTCCGTTTACCCAAAATATTGACCGAAGTCAAATATATTCATATTAATATCAAAATTTAGCATTTTTCACACAGAATTCATATTTAAGCTTTCCGGCTACGCGCCCGGACTGCGCACATAAATTGAGGCAACCCTAAATGAGGTTTTCGAGGCCTCGGAAGCACAGAAAGAGTAAGGAACAAGTGATGACCCCTTTGGGTCGTCACATTCTCCACCTCTAAAACAATCGTTCGTCCTCGAACGGACAAAAGAAAGACGTACCTGAGTCGGGGAAAAGAAGGGGATAACGGCTCCGCATATCAGACTCGGACTCCCAGGTCGATGCCTCAGGAGGCTGACCTCTCCACTGAACACGAACAGAAGGAAAACTCTTGGATCTCAACTGACGAACCTGCCGGTCTAGAATAGCTACCGGCTCCTCCTCATAGGATAAATCCTTGTCCAACTGGACAGTACTGAAGTCTAACACGTGGGCTGGATCGTCGTGATACCTCCGAAGCATGGATACATGAAAAACTGGATGCACGGCTATAGGCGGCAATGCGAGTCTATAAGCCACCTCTCCCACTCGATCAAGAATCTCAAACGGACCAATGTACCTAGGGCTAAGCTTGTCCTTCTTCCCAAATCTCATCACGCCCTTCATAGGCGACACTCGGAGCAATACCCGCTCATCAACCATGAAAGCTACATCTCGAACCTTACAATCTGCATAGCTCTTTTGCCTAGACTGAGCTGAACGAAGCCTATCCTGAATGATCTTGACCTTGTCCAAGGCCTCCTGAACCAAATCCGTACCTATCAACCGAGCCTCTCCCGGCTCAAACCATCCAATCGGAGACCGGCACCGCCTACCATACAAAGCCTCATAAGGAGCCATCTGGATGCTCGACTGGTAGCTGTTGTTGTAGGCAAACTCTGCTAAAGGCAAGAACTGATCCCACGAACCTCCAAAGTCAATAACACAAGCTCGAAGCATATCCTCCAAAATCTGAATAGTCCGCTCGGACTGACCGTCCGTCTAGGGATGAAATGCTGTGCTCAACTCAACCCGTGTGACCAACTCTCGCTGAAGTGCTCTCCAGAAGCGCGAGGTAAACTGCGTACCCCGGTCCGAAATGATAGATGCCGGCACACCATGAAGGCGAACAATCTCCCGGATATAAATCTCAGCTAATCTCTCGGATGAATAAGAGACTGCTACAGGAATGAAATGCGCTGACTTGGTCAGCCTATCAACAATAACCCATATCGCATCGAACTTCTTCCGAGTCAACGGAAGTCCGGTAACGAAGTCCATAGTGATCCTCTCCCTCTTCCACTCGGGAAGCTCAATCCTCTGAAATAAACCACCAGGCCTCTACTGCTCATACTTAACCTGCTGACAATTCAAACACCGAGCCACATATGCAACAATATCCTTCTTCATTCTACACCACCAATAATGCTGCCGCAAATCCTGGTACATCTTCGCGGCGCCCGGATGAATAGAGTACCGGGAACTATGGGCCTCCTCTAAGATCAACTCTCGAAGTCCATCCACATTGGGCACACAAACTCTCCCCTGCAATCTCAAAACTCCATCCGCATCTAAGGTAACATGCCTGGCGCCTCCGCGCTGCACCGTGTCTCTAAGGACACACAAATGGGGATCATCAAACTGCCAATCACGGATACGCTCCAATAATGAAGAGCGAGCGACCGTGCAAGCTAATACTCGGCTAGGCTCAGAAATATCCAGCCTCACAAATCGATTGGCCAAAGCCTGAACATCCAGAGCAAGCGGCCTCTAACTGACCGGAATATAAGCAAGACTGCCCATACTGGCTGACTTCCTACTCAAAGCATCGGCCACCACATTGGCCTTCCCCAGATGATATAAAATGGTGACATCATAGTCTTTCAATAACTCCAAGCACCTCCTCTGCCTCAAATTCAACTCCTTTTGCTTGAACAAGTACTGAAGACTCTTGTGGTCAGTGAACACCTCACATGCCACGCCATACAAATAGTGCCTCCAAATCTTTAAGGCGTGAACTATGGCTGCCAACTCTAGATCATGCACTGGATAGTTCTTCTCATGAATCTTCAATTGTCTCGAAGCATAGGCAATGACCTTGCCGTCCTGCATCAACACTGCTCCAAGCCCAACACGGGAAGCATCACAGTAGATTGTATAGGGCCCTGATCCTGTGGGTAAAACCAACACCGGTGCCGTAGTCAGAGCTGTCTTGAGCTTCTGAAAGCTCGCCTCACACTCATCTGACGATCTGAACTGGGCACCCTTCTGGGTCAATCTGGTCATCGGGGCTGCAATAGATGAAAATCCCTCCACGAACCGTCTGTAGTAGCCTGCTAACCCTAAGAAACTCCGAATCTCTGTCGCTGATGCTGGTCTAGGCCAGTTCTTGACTGCCTCTATCTTCTTCGGGTCCACCTGAATACCCTCTGCTGATACAACGTGACCTAGAAATGCAACTGAACTTAGCCAAAACTCGCACCTCGAGAACTTGGCATATAGCTGACTATCCCTCAGAGTCTGAAGAACCACTCTAAGGTGGTGCTCGTGCTCCTCCTGGCTGAGGGAGTACACCAAAATATCATCAATAAAGACTAACACAAACATGTCCAAATATAGCCTGAACACTCGGTTCATCAACTCCATAAACGCCGCTGGGGCATTGGTCAACCCAAATGACATGACCAAGAACTCATAATGCCCATACCGAGTACGGAAAGCTGTCTTAGGGACATCGGATGCCCTAATCCTCAACTGATGGTAGCCAGACCGCAAGTCGATCTTGGAGAATACTTTGGCACCCTGAAGCTGGTCGAACAAATCATCAATCCTCGGCAGTGGATACTTATTCTTAATCGTTACCTTGTTCAATTGCCGGTAATCTATTCACATCCTCATCGATCCGTCCTTCTTCTTGACAAATAACACTGGCGCGCCCCAAGGTGAAACACTGGGTCTAATGAAACCCTTATCTAGCAAATCCTGCAACTGGTCCTTTAACTCCTTCAACTCCGGCGGGGCCATTCGGTATGGCGGAATAGAAATGGGCTGGGTGCCCGGAGCCAAATCAATACAAAAATCAATGTCCCTGTCGGGTGGCATACCCGACAGGTCTGAAGGGGAAAACATCGGGAAACTCCCGGACAATAGGCATAGAATCTATATGAGGAACCTCGGCACTAGAATCACGAACATAGGCCAAATAGGCCAGACACCCCTTCTCGACCATACGTCGAGCCTTCACGTACGATATGACACTACGGGTAGAATGACCTGGAGTCCCTCTCCACTCTAAGCGAGGCATACCCGGTAAGGCTAAAGTCAAAGTCTTGGCATGGCAGTCCAAGATGGAGTGATAGGGTGATAACCAATCCATGCCCAGAATGATATCAAAGTCCACCATATCTAAGAGCAACAAGTCTACACGGGCCTCAAGACCCCCAATCACCACAACATAGGAACGATGAACTTGGTCGACCACAATAGGATCACCCACCAGTGTAGACACATAAACAGGAATACTTAATGCATCACTAGACATGACCAGATACGGTGCGAAATAAGACGACACATACGAATACGTAGACCCTGGGTCAAATAGTACTGAAGCATCTCTATCACAGACCAGAATAGTACTTGTAATGACAGCATCTGATGGCTCAGCCTCTGGCCTGGCTGGAAGAGAATAACCTCGGGGCTGGGCCCCACCTTCCTGAACTGCCTCTCTAGGGCGATCTGCTGCAGGCTGGCCTCCGCCCCTAGCGGCCCGAGCTCCACCTCTATGACCTCTACCTCCACCTCTAACACCTCTGCCACCACCTCTAGCTGGCTGGGCAGGCTGTGGAACCTCTGGTGCCTGAACCATAGCACAAAAACTCTGATGCTGAGAGCTGCCACAAACTCGAGGGCAATACAAATGGAGAGCATATAGTTAATAACAAGTTATTCAACTTTATAGCTCCATGGAATGGACCAAGTCACAATTCCTACGGTGCACGTGTCACGACCCAAACCCCGGTCGTGATGGCGCCCAACACATTGCTAGGCAAGCCCGACCATTTACACAACCTTAGCCAATTAATCTCAATAGATAAATAAATATTCACTACTAAAATACCAATTTAATGCGGAATTTCTGAAATAATCTCTAACATTCGAAAACCCCAAAATAAAACACTAAAATACTAATCAGCCCACAGAATCTGGTGTCACGAACATGAGCCTCTAAAACAGATTATTCACCTATTACAAGTCCGACTAGGAAAAATACGAATAAAATGATAAAGATAGATGGGAGAGATCAAGGCTGCGAACGCCATGCAGCTACCTCGATACTCCCGGATAATTGCTGCTCAGCTAACAAGTCCTCACTCACCCTGTGGTGTACCTGAATCTGCACACAAGGTGCAGGGAGTATTGTGAGTACTTCCAACTCAGAAAGTAATAAATATAAATAAAGTCTGAGGATAAGAAATCCTAAGTAAACACAAAGTAAAGCTAAAAATACAATAAACAGCGAATACAATTATAATAAACACCACAACAGATGAAGAATAAATGACAATTAAATATGCAATGCAACACATAAACCGGTACCTCCAGTACCCCGCTGCGGCGTGAAGCCCGCTCCATTTATTTAACGTCGACGGCGCTCACTGGGGGTGTGCAGACTCCGGGAGGGGCCCCTTACGGCCCAAGCGCAATAATAAGCCATTTCGTGGCATCAAACAGGCCCTTGGCCTCGTATCAATATTATTATTATACCACTGCGGCATGCAGTCCGATCCCATACTCAGTCCAAAAATCACATAATAGTATAAAAATATTCAGCCCAAACTTCATTTAAAAATATTACTTAGTTTCTAATTTAAGAAAAATGGCTGAGTTTCCAAATACAGTATTAAATACCAGGACTGAGTTTAATATTTACAAATATGGTAAGAAACCATTAAAAACAATCCCTGAAGGATTCAAGTAGTTGGCACAAGGCCCAATGATAACAATTTAATCAATTTTTATAAGGATATCACAAAACTACAATCAATTAGGTAGTAATTTTATTAAGCGGGACGGACGAAGTCACAATCCCCGACGGTGCTCTACCCCACGCCCGTTATCCGGCGTGCAAGTCACCTCACATAGCACTACGTTGTGCAAATTCGGGGTTTCAAACCCTCAACACAGCATTTACATTTATTACTAACCTCAAGCTGGCCAAAGTCCTAGCTTGCTATGCCCTTGCCTTTCGAATTCACCTCTTCGTGCGTCGAATCTGACCAAAACCACAACGAATACGTCACAATATGCTAAGGGAATATAACCCAATCGAAAAGACTCGAAAAACATCGAAAATCACGAAGTTGGTAAAACCCGAGCCCCGGGCCCAATTCTCGAAAAATTATAAAATTTACATCACCGGATTCCTTATCTCTCCACGAGTCTATACATATAAAGAATACCAAAATCGGAGTCCAAATGACCCTTCAAATTCCCATTTTTGTTTTCGTAGGTTTCAAGCCCTAAACCACCATTTTTGACCTTAATTCCTTGAGTTTTCAGTCTAATTTCATGTATTTGCATGATAAAATTGTGTTCTAAGTCTAAGAATGCTTACCTGATCGAAGTCCTTGAATTTTTCTCTTCAAAATCGCTCAAGAACACCCCAAGTCCGAAGTTATAATATGTGTTCTGTAAAATTTTGCGAAGGAATTAAAACCCACTTCTGATCAGTTATTTCCGCTTCTGCGGTGCCCTCTTCCGCATCTGCGGTTTCGCAGATGCGGCTCCCCTAACCGCTTCTGCGAAAACAGCACCCAGGCCCAAAACTCGCTTCTGCGGTCCTCCTTTCGCTTCTGCGGCTTCGCAGATGCGGATTCCTCTCCGCATCTGCGGTTCTTCCCTTCCAGAACCATTTTCGCACCTGCGATCTTCTCCTCCGCATCTGCGCAACCGCATCTGCGGTTCCCTTTCCGTAGATGAGGAAATACCAGATACCAGATATGAACCTGCAATCTCCAACTTCAATTTTCATCCCGTTAGCCATCCGAAATCACCCCGAGGCCCCCGGGACCTCAACCAAAAACACAAACATGATCCAATGCCTTATTCAAACTTGCTCCAATCATCAAAACACCTCAAACAACACTAAAACCATCATTTCTCATCGAATTCAAGCCTAAGTTCTTCTAAAACTTCCGAAACACGCATTCGATCAAAAACCCAACCAAAACACCTCCGAATGACTTGAAATTTTGCACACACATCCCAAATCACCTAACAAAGCTACTGCAACTCTCGGAATTCAATTCCAACCCCCGGATCAAAATCTCACCTATTGACCGGAACTCGCCAAAATCCTAACTTTGGCAATTCCAGCCTAATTCTACTCCAGACCTCCAAAATCACTTTTGATCACACTCCTAAGTCACAAATCATCCCCCGAAGCTAACCAAATCATCGGAATTCATATCCGAGCCCTCTAACACAAGAGTCAACGTCCGGTTGACTTTTCCAACTTAAGCCTTCTTAAAAGAGACTAAGTGTCTCATTTCTTATCAAACCCAATCCAATTCAACGCTAACACATCAAATACTTATAATGAAGCATAAAGAATTAGAAAATGGGGGAAACGGGCTGTAACACACGTGACGACGGGTCGGGTCGTCACATCCTCCCCAACTTAAACAAACGCTCGTCCTCGAGCGAGTCAAGAAACATACCTGATGCCTCAAATAGGTGGGGGTATCTGCTCCGCATCTCCCGCTCGGTCTCCCTGGTAGCCTCCTCCACGGGCCGACCTCTCCATTGCACTTTCACCGAAGCAACATCCTTTGACCTGAACTTCTGAACCTGACGATCCAAAATGGCTGCTGGCTCTATCTCATAAGTCAAGTCACCCTCCAGCTGAACTGTACTGAAGTCTAGAACATGGGACGGGTCCCCAATGTACTTCCGGAGCATAGACACATGAAAAACTGGATGCACTCCCGACAAGCTAGGTGGCAAGGCCAGCTCATATGCCACCTCCCCGATCCTCTTAAGTACCTCGAAAGGCCCAATGAACCGCGGACTCAGCTTCCCTTTCTTCCCGAATCTCATAACACCCTTTGTGGGTGAAACCTTCGGCAAGACCTTCTCACCAATTATAAAAGATACATCTCGGACCTTCCTGTCTGCATAACTCTTCTGTCTCGACTGTGCTATACGGAGTCTCTCCTGAATAACCTTCACCTTCTCCAATGCATCCTGAACCAAATCTGTCCCCAACAATCTAGCCTCACCAGGCTCGAACCAACCAACTGGAGATCTACACCGCCTCCCATACAAAGCCTCATACGGTGCCATCTGAATGCTGGACTGATAGCTATTGTTGTAAGCAAACTCTGCAAGCGGTAGAAACCGATCCCATGATCCTCCAAAATCAATAACGCAGGCACGTAACATATCCTCCAATATCTGTATGGTGCGCTCGGACTGCCCGTCCGTCTGAGGGTGAAAAGCTGTGCTCAACTGCACCTGAGTACCCAACTCTCGCTGAACAGCCTGCCAAAACTGAGAGGTGAACTGAGTGACCCCATTTGATATAATGGAGACTGGGACACCATGCAATCGAACTATCTCCCGAATATAAATCTCCGCCAGCCGCTCTGAAGAATAAGTAGTACAAACCGGAATGAAGTGCGCGGACTTGGTCAGCCTGTCTACAATCACCCAAATAGCATCAAATTTCTTCAGAGTCCGTGGGAGTCCGGTAACAAAATCCATCATGATCCTCTCCCACTTCCACTCAAGAATAACCATCTGCTGATGCAAGCCGCCCGGTCTCTGATGCTCAGATTTCACCTGCTGACAATTAAGACACCGAGCTACATGCTCCACAATATCTCTCTTCATCCTCCGCCACCAATAATGCTGTCTAAGATCCTGATACATCTTCGCGGCACCCGGATGAATGGAATACCGCGAGCTATGGGCCTCCTCTAATATCAACTCCCGAAGCCCCTCTACCTTGGGCACGCAAATCCGGCCCTGCATCCTCAACACACCATCATCTCCAATGGTCACGTCCCTGGCATCATCATGCTGCACCCTGTCCTTAAGGACAAGCAAATGCGGATCCTCATACTGACACTCCCTGATACGGTCGTACAAGGAAGATCGAGAAACCACACAAGCCAACACTCGACTGGGCTCTGAAATATCTAGTCTCACAAATCGGTTGGCCAAGGCCTGAACATCAACTGCCAATGGCCTCTCCTCAACTGGAATGTATGCCAAGCTCCCCATACTCACCGACTTCCGACTCAGAGCGTCGGCCACTACATTGGCCTTCCCCGGGTGATACAGAATAGTAATGTCATAATCCTTAAGTAACTCCAACCATCTACGCTGCCTCAAGTTAAGATCCTTTTGCTTGAACAAATGCTGAAGACTGCGATGATCAGTGAATACCTCACAGGATACGCCATACAGGTAATGCCTCCAAATCTTCAGTGCATGAACTATAGCTGCTAGCTCCAAATCATGAACGGGGTAGTTCTGCTCATGGGGCTTCAACTGACGAGAAGCATACGCAATAACTCTACCCTCCTACATCAAAACACAACCAATCCCAACTCTCGAAGCATCGCAATATACCGTATAAGAGCCTGAAGCTGATGGCAAAACTAACACTGGGGCTGTGGTCAACGCCGTCTTGAGCTTCTGAAAGCTCTCCTCACACTCGTCCGACCATACAAATGAGACACCCTTCTGAGTCAACTTAGTCAAGGGCGATGCAATAGAGGAAAATCCCTGAACAAACCGGCGATAATAACCTGCCAACCCTAGGAAGCTGCGAATCTCTGTGGCTGAGGTCGGTCTAGGCCAACTCTGCACCGCCTCTATCTTCTTTGGGTCAACCTGAATACCCTCGCTGGACACCACATGTCCCAAGAAAGCCACTGAACCGAGCCAGAACTCACATTTGGAGAACTTTGCATAAAGCCTCTCCTCCCTTAATCTCTGCAACACAACCCTCAAATGCTGCGCGTGCTCCTCCTGACTACGCGAGAATACCAGGATATCATCAATGAACACTATGACAAATAAATCCAAATAAGGCCGGAATACACTGTTCATCAGATGCATGAACGCTGCTGGGGCATTGGTCAGCCCAATAGACATGACAAGAAATTCATAGTGACCAAATCTAGTCCTGAAAGCAGTTTTATGAATATCTGAATCCCTGATCTTCAGCTGGTGATAACCCGAACGGAGATCAATCTTGGAGAACACCCTCGCTCCCTGAAGCTGGTCAAACAAATCATCAATGCGAGGTAGGGGATACTTGTTCTTGATTGTTACCTTGTTCAATTGCCTATAATCGATGCACATTCTCATTGTGCCATCCTTCTTCTTCACAAACAGAACTAGTGCACCCCAAGGTGACACGCTAGGCCGAATGAAGCATTATCCAGGAGCTCCTGAAGCTGTTCTTTCAATTCTTTCAACTCCGCTGGTGCCATACAATATGGCGGAATAGAGAGAGGCTGAGTGCCCGGTACCAGGTCAATACCGAAATCAATATCTCTGTCCGGCGGCATACCCGGCAGGTCTGCGGGAAACACATCGGGAAAATCCCTCACAACTGGGACAGAATCAATGCTAGGAGTCTCAGCTCCCACATCTCTCACAAACGCCAAATAGGAAAGACAACCCTTCCCAACCATACGCTGGGCCTTCAAGAAAGAAATAACTCTACTAGGGATATAATCAGTCACACCACGCCACTCGATCCGCGGTACACCCGGCATAGCCAAAGTGACTGTCTTAGCATGACAGTCCAGGATAGCATGACACGGAGATAACCAGTCCATGCCCGGGATAACATCGAAGTCTACCATGCTTAATAGCAATAAATCAACTCGGGTCTCCAGACCCCCAATAGTCACCAAACATGACCGGAATACGTGGTCTACAACAATAATGTCGCCCACCGGGGTAGATACATGAACAGGTAAGGCAAGAAACCCTCGGGATGTACCCAAATGATGAGCAAAATATGAAGACACATATGAATAGGTAGAACCGGGATCAAATAATACTGAGGCGTCTCTGTGACAGACTGAAATAATACCTGTAATGACCGCGTCTGAAGCAATGGCATCTGTCCTGCCCGGCATAGCATAGAAACAAGCCTGGCCACCGCCTGATCGATCTCCACCTCTGGGACGACCCCTGGCTTCCTGATCTCCACCCTTAGCTGACTGGGCGGGTGATGAAGTAACTGGAGCAGAAGTCGAGGGCTGACCCCTCTACTGATGCTGTCTGCCACGAAGGCGAGGGCACTGCCTCCTCATGTGACCAAACTCTCCGCACTCATAACAGCTGCACGGTACTGGAGATGGGGACTGATGGGAACCCCTCGCTCGGGAGTGACTAGAAGATGCACTCGGTGCGGAAGAACCCTGAACTGATGGGGCATGAGATGAACTCTGAGCTGGGAGGGCGCTGAGTGAAGTCTGGCCCTGCTGGGGCCCATGATGACCACGGCCTGAAGATCCCCCACGATACTCTAGACGAGCTGACTGAGCAGGCCTGAAAGAGCGACCTCCACCCTGCTGGAACTGACCCCTCGAAGGAGCACCACTGTAACTACCCGATCCACGAGGCCTCTTAGCCACCCTCTCCTCTCGCTCTATACGGCGAACTGACTCAATCTCACGAGCAATGTCTACCACCTCCTCAAACGTAGCACCCAGTACTCTCTCTCTAGTCATCAGAATACGGAGATGGTAGTTAAGACCATCCACAAATCTCCTGATCCTCTCACGATCTGATGGAACCATCCAAGTAGCATGACGAGCCAGCTGGGAAAACTTCATCTCGTACTGAGTCACTGTCATATCTCCCTATGTCAACCACTCAAACTTCCTACGCAACTCTTCCCTGCGGGACTGAGGTATATACTTCTCCAGAAAAAGAGCGGAGAACTGCTGCCAAGTCAGAGGTGCTGCACCGGCAGGCCTACGCCTCTCAAAGTCCTCCCACCAACTAAGAGCAGCCCCCGTGAACTGAAATGTAGTAAATGCCACACCACTCGACTCAAGGATCCCTGCCGTACGGAGCATACGCTGGCATCTGTCAAGAAAACTCTGGGCATCCTCACCCTCAGCACCACCGAATGTCGGAGGCTGGAGTCTACCAAACCTCTCGAGACNTGTGGGTGAAACCTTCAGCAAGACCTTCTCACCAATCATAAAAGATACATCTCGAACCTTCCTGTCTGCATAGCTCTTCTGTCTCGACTGTGCTGTACGGAGTCTCTCCTGAATCACCTTCACCTTCTCCAATGCATCCTGAACCAAATCTGTCCCCAACAACCTAGCCTCCCCGGGCTCGAACCAACCAACTGGAGATCTACACCGCCTCCCATACAAGGCCTCATACGGTGCCATCTGAATGCTGGACTGATAGCTATTGTTGTAGGCAAACTCTGCAAGCGGTAGAAACCGATCCCATGACCCTCCAAAATCAATAACACAGGCACGTAACATATCCTCCAATATCTGAATGGTGCGCTCGGACTGCCCGTCCGTCTGAGGGTGAAAAGCTGTGCTCAACTGCACCTGAGTACCCAACTCTCGCTGAACCGCCTGCCAAAACTGAGAGGTGAACTGAGTGCCCCGATCTGATATGATGGAAACTGGGACACCATGCAATCGAACTATCTCCCGAATATAGATCTCTGCCAGCCGCTCTGAAGAATAAGTAGTACAAACTGGAATGAAGTGCGCGGACTTGGTCAGCCTGTCTACAATCACCCAAATAGCATCAAATTTCTTCAGAGTTCGTGGAAGTCCGGTAACAAAATCCATAGTGATCTTCTCCCACTTCCACTCAGGAATAACCATCTGCTGATGTAAGCCACCCGGTCTCTGATGCTCATATTTCACTTGCTGACAATTAAGACACCGGGCCACATACTCCACAATATCTCTCTTCATCCTCCGCCACCAATAGTGCTGTCTGAGATCCTGATACATCTTCGCGGCACCCGGATGAATGGAATACCGCGAGCTATGGGCCTCCTCCAATATCAACTCCCGAAGCCCATCCACGTTGGGCACGCAAATCCGGCCCTGCATCCTCAACACACCATCATCTCCAATGGTCACATCCCTGGCATCATCATGCTGAACCCTGTCCTTAAGGACAAGCAAATGCGGATCATCATACTGACACTCCCTGATGCGGTCATACAAGGAAGACCGAGAAACCACACAAGCCAACACTCGACTGGGCTCTGAAATATCTAATCTCACAAATCGGTTGGCCAAGGCCTGAACATCAACTGCAAATGGCCTCTCCTCAACTGGAATGTATGCCAAGCTCCCCATACTCACCGACTTCCGGCTCAAAGCATCGGCCACTACATTGGCCTTCCCCGGGTGATACAGGATAGTAATGTCATAATCCTTAAGTAACTCCAACCATCTACGCTGCCTCAAGTTAAGATCCTTTTGCTTGAACAAATGCTGAAGACTGCGATGATCAGTGAATACCTCACAGGATACGCCATACAGGTAATGCCTCCAAATCTTCAGTGCATGAACTATAGCTGCTAGCTCCAAGTCATGGACGGGGTAGTTCTGCTCATGGGGCTTCAACTGACGAGAAGCATACGCAATAACTCTACCCTCCTACATCAAAACACAACCAATCCCAACTCTCGAAGCATCGCAATATACCGTATAAGATCCTGAAGCTGATGGCAAAACTAACACTGGGGCTGTGGTCAAAGCCGTCTTGAGCTTCTGAAAGCTCTCCTCACACTCGTCCGACCATACAAATGAGACACCCTTCTGAGTCAACTTAGTCAAGGGCGATGCAATAGAGGAAAATCCCTGAACAAACCGGCGATAATAACCTGCCAACCCTAGGAAGCTGCGAATCTCTGTGGCTGAGGTCGGTCTAGGACAACTCTGCACTGTCTCTATCTTCTTTGGGTCTACCTGAATACCCTCACTGGACACCACATGTCCCAAGAAAGCCACTGAACCGAGCCAGAACTCACATTTGGAGAACTTTGCATAAAGCCTCTCCTCCCTTAATCTCTGCAATACAACCCTCAAATGCTGCGCGTGCTCCTCCTGACTGCGCGAGTATACCAGTATGTCATCAATGAACACTATGACAAATGAATCCAGGTAAGGCCGGAACACACTGTTCATCAGGTGCATGAAAGCTGTTGGGGCATTGGTCAGCCCGAAAGACATGACAAGAAATTCATAGTGACCATATCTAGTCCTAAAAGCAGTCTTATGGATATCTGAGTCCCTGATTTTCAACTGGTGGTAACCCGAACGGAGATCAATTTTTGAGAACACCCTCGCTCCCTGGAGCTGGTCAAATAAATCATCAATGCGAGGTAAGGGATACTTGTTCTTAATTGTTACCTTGTTCAATTGCCTATAATCGATGCACATTCTCATTGTGCCATCCTTCTTCTTCACAAATAGAACTGGTGCACCCAAGGTGACACACTAGGCCGGATAAATCCCTTATCCAAGAGCTCCTGAAGCTGCTCCTTCAACTCTTTCAGCTCCGCTGGTGCCATACGATATGGTGGAATAGAGATGGGCTGAGTGCCCGGCACCAGATCAATACCGAAATCAATATCCCTGTCCGGCGGCATTGCCCGGCAGGTCTGCAGGAAACACATCGGGAAACTCTCTCACAACGGGAACAGACTCAATGCTAGGAGTCTCAGCTCCCACATCTCTCACAAATGCCAAATAGGAAAGACAACCCTTCCCAACCATACGCTGGGCCTTTAAGAAGGAAATAACTCTGCTAGGAATATAATCAGTCACACCACACCATTCGATCCGCGGTACACCCAACATAGCCAAAGTGACTGTCTTAGCATAACAGTCTAGAATAGCATGACACGGAGATAACCAGTCCATGCCCAAGATAATATCGAAGTCTACCATGCTCAATAGCAATAAATCAGCTCGGGTCTCCAGACCCCCAATAGTCGCCAAACACGACCGGTATACATGGTCCACAATAATAGTGTCGCCCACCGGGGTAGACACATGAACAGGTAAGGCAAGACACCCTCGGGTCGTACCCAAATGATGAGCAATGTATGAAGATACATATGAATAGGTAGAACCGGGATCAAATAACACTGAGGCGTCTCTGTGACAGACTGAAATAGTACCTGTAATGACAGCGTCTGAGGCAATGGCGTCTGTCCTGCCCAGCATAGCGTAGCAATGAGCCTGACCACCGCCAGATCGATCTCCACCTCTGGGACGGCCCCTGGCTGCCTGATCTCCACCCTTAGCTGACTGAGCGGGTGCTGAAGTAACTGGCGCAGAAGTCGAGTGCTGACCCCTCTACTGATGCTGGAAGTGCCTCCGGTGTCTGTAGCCCCTGCACTCCCTGTACTCCCTGCGCAGGTGTGCGGACATCGGGGGTCTGATTACCTCCCCCGGTCTGCGAAGCAGCTACTGTGGTAGCTGAAACTGCCTGAGCCAATCCAGTACAGACCGTCAAGATCTATGCCAAGGTCTTCTGAAGACCCCGAATCACAATAGGCACAGCTGGTGCCTGAGCAGGTGCTGCTGGGATCTCCACAGCTGGAACCTGATCCTGAGCTGGGGCAATTATCGGAGCTGCCCCGACTACTCTACCCCTGCCACGACCACGCCCGCGTCCACGGCCTCTGGCGGCCTTAGCAGGTGACACTGGTGGTCGTCTGTCACGTCCCGTAGCTCGTGTTCTCACCATCTGTGAGAGAATAGAATAACAAGGATTTAGTTCACAGTTCAACAAAACCGCACGACAGGAGTTTCAAGAATATGAAGTATTTCCTAAAGGTTCTGCAGCCTCTCGAGGATAAGTACAGACGTCTCCGTACCGATCCACGAGACTCTACTAAACCGGCTCATGACTCGCGAGACCAAGTAACTTAGGCTCTGATACCACCTTGTCAAGACCCAAACCCCGGTTGTGATGGCGCCCAACACATTGCTAAGCAAGCCCGACCATTTACACAACCTTAGCATATTAATCTCAATAGATAAATAAATATTCACTACTAAAATACCAATTTAATGCGGAATTTCTGAAATAATCTCTAACATTCGAAAACCCAAAATGAAACACTAAAATACTAATCAGCCCACAGAATCTGGTGTTACGAACATGAGCCTCTAAAACAGATTATTCACCTATTACAAGTCCGACTAGGAAAAATACAAATAAAATGATAAAGATAGATAGGAGAGATCAAGGCTGCGAACGCCATGCAGCTACCTCGATACTCTCGGATAATGCTGCTAAGCTAAAACAAGTCTTCACTCACCCTGTGGTGTACCTGTATCTGCACACAAGGTGCAGGGAGTATTGTGAGTACTTCCAACTCAGAAAGTAATAAATATAAATAAAGTCTGAGGATAAGAAATCCTAAGTAAACACAAAGTAAAGCTAAAAATACAATAAACAACGAATACAATTATAATAAACACCACAACAGATGAAGAATAAATGACAATTAAATATGCAATGCAACACATAAACCGGTACCTCCAGTACCCCGCTGCGGCGTGCAGCCCGCTCCGTTTATTTAACGTCGACAGCGCTCACTGGGGGTGTGCAGACTCTGGGAGGGCCCCCTTACGGCCCAAGCGCAATAATAAGCCATTTCGTGGCATCAAACAGGCCCTTGGCCTCATATCAATATTATTATTATACCACTGCGGAGTGCAGCCCGATCCCACACTCAGTCCAAAAATCACATCATAGTATAAAAATATTCAGCCCAAACTTCACTTAAAAATATTACTTAGTTTCTAACTTAAGAAAAATGGCTGAGTTTCCAAACACAGTATTAAATACCAGGACTGAGTTTAATATTTACAAATATGGTAAGAAACCATTAAAAACAATCCCTGAAGGATTCAAGTAGTTGGCACAAGGCCCAATGATAACAATTTAATCCATTTTTATAAGGATATCACAAAACTACAATCAATTAGGTAGTAATTTTATTAAGTGGGACGAACCAAGTCACAATCCCCGACGGTGCTCTACCCCACGCCCGTTATCCGGCGTGCAAGTCACCTCACATAACACTACGTTGTGCAAATTCGGGGTTTCAAACCCTCAACATAGCATTTACATTTCTTACTAACCTCAAGCTGGCCAAAGTCCTAGCTTGCTATGCCATTGCCTTTCGAATTCACCTCTTCGTGCGTCGAATCTGACCAAAACCACAACGACTACGTCACAATATGCTAAGGGAATATAACCCAATCGAAAAGACTCGAAAAACATCGAAAATCACGAAGTTGGCAAAACCCGAGCCCCGGGCCCAATTCTCGAAAAATTATAAAATTCACATCACCGGATTCCTTATCTCTCCACGAGTCTATACATATAAAGAACACCAAAATCGGAGTCCAAATGACCCTTCAAATTTCCATTTTTGTTCTCTTAGGTTTCAAGCCCTAAACCACCATTTTTGACCGTAATTCCTTGAGTTTTCAGTCTAATTTCATGTATTTGCATGATGAAATTGTGTTCTAAGTCCAAGAATGCTTACCTGATCGAAGTCCTTGAATTTTGCTCTTCAAAATCGCTCAAGAACACCCCAAGTCCGAAGTTATAATATGTGTTCTGTAAAATTTTGCGAAGGAATTAAAACCCACTTCTGATCAGTTATTTCCGCTTCTGCGACTACCGCATCTGCGGTCATTTTCCGCTTCTGCGGAATCTCCTAGAAATCCAAAGCCGCTTCTGCGGTCGCTCTTCCGCATCTGCGGTTTCGCAGATGCGGCTCCCCTAACCGCTTCTGCGAAAACAGCACCCAGGCCCAAAAGTCGCTTCTGCGATCCTCCTTTCGCTTCTGCGGCTTCGCAGATGCGGATTCCTCTCCGCATCTGCGGTTCTTCCTTCCAGGACCATTTTCGCACCTTCGATCTTCTCCTCCGCATCTGCGCAACCGCATCTGCGGTTCCCTTTCCGTAGATGCGGAAATACCAGATACCAGATATGAACCTGCAATCTCCAACTTCAATTTTCATCCCGTAAGCCATCCGAAATCACCCCGAGGCCCCTGGGACCTCAACCAAAAACACAAACATGATCCAATGCCTTATTCAAACTTGCTCCAATCATCAAAACACCTCAAACAACACTAAAACCATCATTTCTCATCGAATTCAAGCCTAAGTTCTTCCAAAACTTCCGAAACACGCATTCGATCAAAAACCCAACCAAAACACCTCCGAATGACCTGAAATTTTGCAAACACATCCCAAATCACCTAACGAAGCTACTGCAACTCTCGGAATTCCATTCCGACCCCCAGATCAAAATCTCACCTATTGACCGGAACTCGCCAAAATCCTAACTTTGGCAATTCTAGCCTAATTCTACTCCAGACCTCCAAAATCACTTTTGATCACACTCCTAAGTCACAAATCATCCCCCGAAGCTAACCAAATTATCGAAATTCATATCCGAGCCCTCTAACACAAGAGTCAATGTCCGATTGACTTTTCCAACTTAAGCCTTCTTAAAAGAGACTAAGTGTCTCATTTCTTATCAAACCCAATCCAATTCAACTCTAACACATCAAATACTTATAATGAAGCATAAAGAATTAGAAAATGGGGGAAACGGGCTGTAACACACGTGACGACGGGTCGGGTCGTCACAGCACGCCCACATGCCCGTCACCTAGCATGTGTGTCACCTCCAAAACCAATCACATAGCACATAATCCGGGTTTCATACCCTCAGAACCAGATTTAGAACTGTTACTTACCTCAATCCAAGCAAATGTCTACTCCAATATGGCTTTGCCTCGCAAATCAGCCTCTGAATGCCCCTAATCTAGCCACAAACAATACAATACAATCAACACGGGCTAAAGGAATCAATTCCACAAGAAAATATGAGATTATAAATCAAAAATCCGAAATTGGCTAAATGCCGGTCCCCAGGCCCACATCTTGAAATCCAACAAAAGTTACAAAACCCGAAAGCTCATTCAATCACGAGTCTAACCATACCAAATTCATCAAAATCCGACACCAAATCGCCACTCAAATCCCCAAAATCAACTCTCCAAATCCCTAGCCTCAAATCCCCAAATTACACCTCAAAAACACACCAACTAGGTGGAAAAATCAATGGGGAAACTTAATTATTGAAGAAATTTAACCACAAGTAACTTACCTCAAGAATCGCTTCGAAATCCCTCTCAAAAATCACCCAAATCTGAGTTTGGAAAGTCAGGAAATGATAACACCCTCGGAACCCAACGTTTATATTCTGTCCAGGCTTTTTGCACCTACGACAACTTACCCGCACCTTCGGCTTCGCGGGTGAGACCAAAGCATCCGCTTCTGCTATGGTTTCTGCTCCTGCTGACTCACTTCTGCGAGCTACCAACCACGTTTGCGGACCTAGCTCACCTTCCACTTTTCGCTTTTGCGTCCACTTTGCCGCATTTGCGGCCACATAGGTGCAAAAAGAACCTCGCACTTGCGACCTCTGCCCATTTCCTTCCTGGCCGCTTCTGCGACCTCTGCCCATTTCCTTCCTGGCCGCTTCTGCGGCCCCCTTCTCGCTTCTGCGAGCTCACATCTGTAGTGCCCACTCCACAGGTGCGATTACACCAGCAACTGGCAAACTTCAGCAATCGTATAAGTTCCAAACTTGATCCGTTAACCACCTGGAATCGACCGAGACCCCGAGACCTCAACCAAACATACCAACAAGTATTAAAACACAATACGAACTAAGTCAAACCCTCAAATCACCTCCAACAACATCAAAAATACGAATCGCACATAGATTCAAGCCTAATGAACTTTGAACTTCCAATTTCAACAACCGCCGCTGAAACCTATCAAATCACGTTCGATTGACCCCAAATTTTACACACAAGTCACAAATGACACCAAGGACCTACTCCAACTTTCGGAATCGGAATTCGACCCCGCTATCAGAAAGTCCACTCCCGGTCAAACTTCCCAAAAATTCAACTTTTGCCATTTCAAGCCTAATTCCACTACGGACTTTCAAATCACAATCCGAACACGCTCCTAAGTCCATAGTCACCAAACGGAGCTAACAGAACCATCAAAACTCCATTCCGGAGTCGTTTACACATAAGTCAACATTCGGCTAAACATTCCAACTTAAGCTTTCCATTATGAGACTAAGTGTCTCAATTCATTTCGAAATCCTTCCGGACCCAAACTGACTAACTCGGTAAGTCATATAACAGATATAAAAGCACAAAATAAGCAGTAAAAGGGGGAACGGGGCTACAACTCTCGAAACAACCAATCGGATCGTTACATTGCTTCTGTCAAGAAAGTCATTTTTCTGATTTTTAAGGAACTTGAATTTCGATAAGAAAAAAAAAGACACATCTTTAACCGACAACATATCCATTGTAGTCCCACAAGTGGAGTCTGAAAAAATAAAAAAATATTTTCTTTCTCCAATCAAGTATACCCTGTATGTACAATTTTTTCGATGGAAAGAAGATTATACGTGGGACATATTTATCTGATCACGCCCAACTATGCCTTATAAAAAGGACTAAGCGGACGTTGCGAATATAATCTGAGTATTTATCCCAGAGTCGAACCCACAAGGACTTAACCTATCAATTACTCTCGTTAGACTTACGAAATTCTAAGTAATCAACTTCCCAAACGTTTTGAATACAATTGAGGCTTTTTATACTAACTAAGACTGACTGTAATTAAGCAAATAAAGACTAACTATGATTAAGTTGTAAACAATTAAGAGAAGGATCTAAGGTTATGATTACCCCTATTGATGGAATTCCTTCCGGTTATGTTTCACATAGATTCGCCTAATCGTCTCTATCAATCATGAGCACTCTTATTACCGTAAATCTCTCCGAGTAATCACGACAATTTACTAGATGCACTCTACCGAGTTACGCTAGCTGGCTTTGTTTATTACAGCTCACTTTAGATTGCACCCAAGGCTTCGTTATCCCTAATCCCGCCTTTAAACCCTCGGTTATTGATCCCTCATATACTTTGGGAGTGGTGTTGTTCAACAATTACCTAAATATACACTCTCTCCCGAGTTATGCACACTAAATAGGCACAGCTAATTGAGGATCCTATCAATTAACCACAACAAGAACGCAGTTGAACAAATAGAGAATAAACTGGGCAAACTATATTAACATAACAAGAAGTTCATCCTTCAATAGGTTCCATCAAAACCCTAGATTAAGGAATTAACTACTCATAACCAAACAAGATAAAACTACTAAATTATTCATAATGTGCAATTGAAATAATAAAGAGAAGATAGAAAAACTCTAATGGTTGGTTGATCTTCTCACACTTGTTCTTGCCTCCACAATAGTCTAAAAACAAGCTTTTTTTCTTGGGCAAGCTTCTTGAGTTTATAAGGGTTTGGAATAAGTTTTTCCCAATTTACACTTTGGTCCCAAAAGTTCTGGTCAGCTGCACAGTTCACAGTGGCCGTGGCAAAACGCGGCGCGACCGCGATGAGAGCCTATCATTCTGCCTCGCTTCATTAGCTTACCGCGGTCGTGGTGGCTCAAGCCCAGTCCTCTTTTTTTGCTTCTTTCCGCTCGGGTGCTTCTTGATTGGCCTTTTTTCCCACATTATTGACTCCAAAACACTCCATAGTTCTTCCTAACTTGGATTAATCCCTGCGAAGCAAAAGAACAACAATTAAAGCATTTTGTTATCATTTAGCCTTTCAAACAACAATAAAGCATGGTACATTTAGGGTGTAAATATCGTCTATATAACCTATTATCAACACCTCACACTTAAATCATTGCTAGTCCTCGAGCAATCCACCATACTCTATCAAAGTTCCTTCCCCAAGTTTTTCCCTTAACGTATCACACCAAGAACAATTCACCAAAGTTGCACCTAGTAGTGAACAAACTTTGCCTCAAAAGTCGAATCTCACGTGCCGTGAAATATTCATACTTACTCAAACTACTCTATACAGAGGTCAAGACTTACCTTTCCTTCGTGAATCACATGCCGTTATGTCACACAAGAGAGTAGTTCCACAAACAATATTATTAAGAACAATTAGGAACTCAGATAGACAAAATTCGCTCACTCTCAAAAAGAACATTCACATGCCACAAAGATGCACCATAGGCTTGCCCGTAGTGTACTACTCTACTAATCGAGCCTATTCATTCTAAGATCAATTAGGACTTACTTGGTTGTAATGTAGGCTTAGGGATGGGTAGGATATATTTGGATATAGTGACTAACCTCCCTAAGCACTTTTAATACACTCACATTAACCTCCAAAATCATACTTATGTCAACCAGACGTTCCACCACATTTTTTTATAACATCCCCTTCCTTTAGGTGCATTTGTATCAAGCCACCACTTATCAATTACTACATTTATTCATTCTCTTTTTTTTTCTTTTAAGTGGTGCTTCTTCTTTTACTTTTCCAAAAACTGCACCTTTCCTCTATTTCATTGGTTCCACTCAAAAATCAAACCACCACCTCACACTTTAATTTTTGCATATTTCAAGGCCATTCAAGTGCTCATGGGAGGTAAAAGGGGTTCAAACAGATGGCTATTCAAATAATTGGGTAAGGTTCGCAATGTGGTTGCCAAAGAAACAGGCTTATAGGCTCAACGGGGTTAACTACGATGTATTACATTTAGGTGGGTCTACTTTATATATCTGGCTTAACAAAGAAATGCCTATATCACTTCTAAGACTGAATGAATCTATTATTTCGCTTTGCAAACACACATGGCAAGTTCTAGGCATCAAATGTCAAGCATGGAATACAGTACAACTCACACACACATGGCACATGACTCTTTCCAGATTGGTTTATCAAGACACTCTCTTTTGAGTGCTCAAGTCAGTTACAAACATACAATTTTTGGCACTTTAGCAAGAGTCAACCATTGAGACTAAGCGTTACACTCTAGTGTCTAGTGTGTTCAGGTGTATTAACGCCAAGGGTTTCTCTTTCTATTTCGGCTCGTAGCCCATCAATACTAACTAAAAACTAAAAACAAAATAAACAAAAAAAACTACCTACACCGGTTCAAGCTAAACCCTTGGAAAAGAACCGTAGCCCAAAGAAAAACCAAGGGGGAGTTACTACACTACCTAAAATAAAAAATCTTTTTTTTAGGCTTACTTCCCTCAAGAAATTGTCTAAAGGATCCGTCATCAGGAAGAGTCCTTATATTCCCTTTTTTTTGTTGTTTTTTGTTCGACTAATGTCCCTCAAGAGACCTGTCGAAATGTGTCCGTCTTCGGGCCAAGTCGAAGTTAACTAACATGACCCTAAAATACCAAACAATCAAAAAGAAAGCAACATCATACAAAGTTATACAATCTTTTTACAACAACAGCCATCCCCCACCCCACACTTAAAATTTTGGCATGTCCCCATGTCAACAAATATAAAGCAGAGTAAGGTAAGGAGACTTCCCTGAAGCTCAATCCTGATCGGAGATGGTGCCAGGATCGAGGTGACATGCTCGTCCTAGCGCTCAAAGCCATCCCATAATCTTTTTCTCCGACTTGGCATGTTGAGTGGTCAGAGTGTCAACTCTGGTGCCCAGATTAGTGACAGAAGTGCTGAGACCAGCCATTTCTTGCTCCAGGGCTGTCAGGCGGGTATTTCGGCAGGGCTGTGATGGGTCCGTCTCATCAGCTCTCGGTGGTGATGGGACAGCAGCCTCATCAGCTTCATCATCATCATCTACTACCACTACTGGCTCTCTCCCCACTGTTATCTTGCTAGCCCGGAATGGGGCTTTCACAGGTAATTTCCCATCTACTTTGGGATTTTCAGGGAGTCGTGCAGTGCGGCAAAGCTTTGTAACCAGAGAGGGGAAGTAAAACCCCTTTAGTACTTCTGGAGAGCGGATGAACATCTCATCATGAAGGAGCTTGGCGACATCAAAATCCTGGTGGGTCATAAAACAGTAGATAGCTGCTGCTCGTGGCCCATTGACATCAGTAGTGTTGCTGGAGGGCAGCAACCGGCTGTTGATAATTGTGAGCCAACACTTAGCCTCCCAATTGAGAGATTGGGAGTTCAGTGTGATCCGGTGCTTAATCCATATATGCTCTCTGTCTGGCATACATATTGTTTCAAGAATCCGTGCCCACCAGACATTTGGGTGGCGATAAACAAAGTAATGATCTGTATCCCCCGTGAAAACTGGTAGCCGGTACACTCGACGGATGGCCTCAAGTGATGCATCTACACGGGTGTTGTGCACTGTAACTACCCCATTGATATGCTCCGGGCAGTTAGCATAGAATTCCCTAACTATCTATATGTTCACCTCCTCTGGTTCATCAAAGAAGGTGTCTAGCTGGCACCTTCTCAACTCATTAAATATATTTGGGTATTCCGCCTGCAAGGCTGGTCCATCAATATGCACTTCCGGTAATATTTTCTTGGCCTCCTTGGAATTATACCGGTCCTCAGCTGGCTTGGAGACAAACCTAGCGCGGTCAAACTAGGCCACACTAGCTTGACCCCTAGCTCTAGAAGAGCTGCCCGGTCCACTAGCGGAGGACCCTGTGGCGCGTCTCTTCCTAGATGGATGCATTGTACCTGGGCGACGAAAGGTCGCGAATCACCGAGGTCCCACCGCGGCCGCGGTGATTTAAAAAATTCGAGGCAGAATGTTCTCATTCCACCGCGGTCTTATCGCGGTCGCGGTGGGTCGAGCAAAATCGAGGCAGACTACTCGTCATTGACCGCAGTCGAGCTGCGGTCGCGGTGCGGTCGCGGTGCGAGGATATATATATATATATATATATATATTTACTTTTAATTTTTTTTTATTTAGAAGGTTACATAAGAAAACAAAAACAACACATTCATGGGTTGCCTCCCACGCAACGCCTGATTTAACGTCGCGACACGACACAGATGAGCGCTTTTTCGGTTCGCTCGACCTCTAAGGTTCCGTCAGGTGGATCTCTGTCACTTCTTTTGGTTCATTCATGCCTACATATAGCTTCAATCTCTGCCCATTGACTCTAAGCGTGTGAGAGTCTTTCTCTGAGGCAATCTCTACAGCCCCTGAAGGGAATACTTCGACCACTCGAAATGGACCAGACCATCGTGACTTGAGCCTACCCGGGAATAGCCTTAATCTTGAGTTATAGAGCAATACCTTGTCCCCGGGGTTGAAATATCGCTCAACAATGTTCTGGTCGTGCAACCTCTTCATTCTTTCCTTGTACAACCTTGTGCTCTCAAAAGCTAGATATTGGAACTCGTCAAGCTCATGCAATTCAGTGATTCTCATTGTGCCCGCAACCTCAATGTCTAGGTTCAGCGGTTTCAGTGCCCACCAAGCTTTATGTTCAAGTTCCACTGGTAAGTGGCAGGCCTTCCCAAAAACCAACTTATATGGTGACATACCAATTGGTGTTTTAAAAGCAGTTCTATAGGCCCAGAGTGCATCATCTAGCTTTTTCGCCCAATCAATTCTTGTGGCGTTTACAGTCTTGGTCAATACACTCTTTATCTCTCTATTAGACACTTCTACTTGTCCACTGGTCTGCGGGTGATATGGTGTTGCCACCTTGTAGTGCACATCATACTTCGCAAGCAACTTCTCGAAGGCTCGATTACAGAAGTGGGTGCCTCTGCCTCCGTCACTGATAATAGCTCTCGGGGTCCCAAAACGGGTGAATATACTCTTCTTCAAAAACCCTACCACCACTCTTGCATCATTAGTGGGAAATGCTACAGCTTCTACCCATTTGGACACGTAATCTACAGCAAAAAGTATGTATTTATTGCCACAGGAGCTGACGAAGGGGCCCATGAAGTCAATCCCCCAGACATCGAACACTTCCACCTCTTGAATTGGGTTCATGGGCATCTCATGGCGACGGGTAATGTTCCCGGTTCGCTGACATTCATTACAGCTCTTCACCCATTGATGTGCATCCTTAAACACTGTTGGCCAAAAGAAACCGGTCTCTAGCACTTTCGCGGTTGTCCTGACTCCTCCAAAATGCCCTCCATATGCTGATGTGTGACATGCCTGCAAAACAGAAGATTGTTCTATCTCGGGGACACACCTCCGGATCATATTGTCAACACATATTCGAAACAGATAAGGTTCATCCCAATTATACATGCGGCAGTCACGATAAAACTTTTTCTTTGGTACAGAGGAAATGTCATAAGGAACTATACCGCTTGCCAGGTAATTTGCAAAGTCTACATACCATGGCACTTCCTCAAGACTTATAGCGAGCAATTGCTCGTCTAGAAAGGTTTCCAGAATGTCCTCAACCTCTACTGAGTTTTCCGCTCCCTCAAGTCGTGATAGATGGTCAGCAACTTGGTTATTTGTGCCCTTACGGTCACAAATTTCGAGGTCGAACTCTTGCAGTAACAGCACCCAACGAATAAGGCGCGGTTTAGACTCCTTCTTCTCAATCAAGTACCTGAGAGATGCATGATCAGTGTATACAATTACCTTAGAGCCAATCAGGTATAATCTGAACTTGCCAAAAGCAAACACCACAACCAACACCTCCTTCTCAGTCACAGTGTAGTTCAGTTGGGCTCCACTCAGTGTTCTACTGGCATAGTAGATTGGATGCATTAGCTTGTCTTTCCGCTGTCCCAACACTGCCCCCACTGCGTAGTCACTGGCGTCACACATGAGTTCGAATGGTTGCTCCCAGTCGGGGGCAACAATGATGGGTGCTGTGACCAACCTCTTTTTCAACTCCTCGAACGCTACCTTGCAATCATCAGAAAACAAGAAGGGGTGATTTTTTTCTAACAACTTACAGAGAGGGTTGGCAATTTTTGAAAAGTCTCTTATGAATCTCCGGTAGAAACCGGCATGCCCGAGGAAGCTCCTGATTGCCTTGACTGAAGTTGGAGGTGGCAGCTTTGCTATCACGTCAACTTTAGCGCGATCCACCTCGATTCCTTTACTTGATACCCAGTGTCCCAAGACTATGCCCTCTTGTACCATGAAATGGCACTTCTCCCAATTAAGAACCAGGTTAGTCTCAACACACCGTTTCAGCACACGGGTTAGATTTATAAGGCACTCTTCGAATGAGTTCCCCACCACTGAGAAATCATCCATGAATACCTACATTATGTCCTCTACCATGTCAGTGAATATGGCCATCATGCACCTTTGGAATGTGGCGGGTGCATTGCATAGGCCAAACGGCATCCTTCGAAAAGCATAAATGCCATATGGGCAAGTGAAAGAGGTCTTTTCTCTGTCCTCTGGTGCAATGGGGATTTGATTATACCCTGAGTACCCATCCAGAAAACAGAAGTAAGACCTCCCTGCCAATCTGTCTAGCATCTGATCAATGAAGGGAAGTGGGAAGTGGTCTTTCCGGGTGGCCAAATTTAACTTTCTGTAGTCCATGCAAATTCTCCAGCCCGTGACGGTTCTCGTAGAGATCAGTTCATTGTTATCATTTTTAACCACCGTTATGCCACCCTTCTTAGGCACACATTGCACCGGGCTAACCCAGCTGCTGTCAGAGATTGGGAAAATGATTCCCGCATCTAACCACTTTATCACTTCTTTCTTTACCACTTCCTTCATGTTGGGGTTCAACCTTCTTTGGTGTTCCCTGAAAGGTTTGTGTCCCTCTTCCAGCAGAATTTTATGCATACAATAGGCCGTGCTGATCCCCTTAATGTCTGCCATGGTCCACCCAATGGCAGTCTTACACTCCTTGAGTACCTGCAAAAGTTGTTGTGCCCGCACATCTAACAAACTAGATGAGATAATAACAGGTAATGTGGAGTTAGGTCCTAGGAACTCATACCTGAGATGGGCGGGCAGTGGCTTCAGTTTCAGCTTTGGTGGTTCTTCTATGGAAGGCTTGGCTGGAGGAGTTTCTCTGTTTTCTAAGTGCAGGGGCTCAAATTCAAGAGTTCTATCCCAGAACCCTCTGCCCTCTAAAGCCAACACCCATTCTGCCAGTTCTTCCCCATTCACCTCATCTAAATTTACCAGGCATCCAACAAGAGGGTCCTCAATAGTCAGCATCTCATCATCAACTTCTACGATTACATCCACGGCATCAATAAGCGAACAATTGGTGAATTCACTTGGTCGCCTCATAGATTTCTGCACATTGAATGTTATCTCTTCATCGTTCAACCTCATCTTGAGCTCCCCAGTCTCACAATCAATGAGAGCTCTCCCAGTGGCCAAGAACAACCTTCCCCAAATTATGGGAATCTCTTCATCCACCTTGCAATCTAGAATCACAAAATCTGCAGGGAACACAAATTTCCCTACCTGAATCAACACATCATCCAAGATACCAGAGGGTCTTTTCACGGTCCTGTCTGCCAGCTGCAACAACATCGAAGTGGGTCTAGCTCTTCCAATCCCCAACCTCTTATAGATCGCCAGGGGCATAAGATTTATGCTAGCCCCCAAAACACAAAGTGCTTTGGCAAAAGCAAAGTTACCAATAGTGCAGGGAATTGTGAAACTCCCTGGGTCAGATAGCTTCTCAGCAGTTGGTCTAGTCACCACCGCACTGCAAGTCTGAGTAAGAGTCACCGTGGCCAAGTCTTGGAAATCGAATTTTCGGGACATCAAGTCCTTCATCATTTTTGCATAACCAGGAATCTCTTTCAAAGCATCAATCAATGGAATATTTACCTGGATTTGTTTCAGCATCTCCAAGAATTTCTTGTATTGTTCCTCTTTTTGGTACTTGGCCATCCTCTATGGGAATGGTGCGGGAGGTCTTTTCTTCCCAATGATTTGGGACTGCTCTTTGTCAGCTGCCACCTCAACTACCGGTTCCTGGGCTGTCTCAGCTTCTTTCTCAGCCTCAATCTGTATGTTATGTTATTCCTGGGCAGGCTGTACTGTCACCTCTGTCAGTTTCGTTGACTCATCTAGCTTAATGGGCACTGGTATAAGTGTCTCGATCTGTCTGCTTTCTCGAGCCCTCTCTTGCTCCAAGTTTAAGTCTCTGCCATTACGTAGACTCACTGTCATCAGCTGCTTCGGGCCTTGATCTTTTGGATTTATTTGAGTGTCTACAGGTAATGTCCCATGAGGATGATTATTCAAAGACATCGAAATCTGTCCCATCTGCACTTCAATATTCTTGATAGCTGAATCATGTGCATCTACTCTTTCACTGATTTTTGCATTTGACCCAATAACCCGCTGCATCATTGCCTCGAGTCTAGCAAACCCATCTTCCTACCGTCCACCATGTTGTTGCTGCAGAGGATGATACCCCCGCTGCTGGTGTTGATTATTATATCCCCGTGGCCTTTGATAAGGCGCCATATTATTGGGAGGTCTCATACCTCCCATGTTTCCATTGTTGAACTGTGGCTGGACTGGCCTGTACGGCTGATTTTGTTGGCCCCAATTTTGACCACCCTGTCTCTGGCCTCCATAATTAAACACATAATTCATGTCCTCAGGGTAGTGATGATGATCACTTTCTGCATTCCACTGGTTACCAATTGGCTGACTAATGCAAGATGTGCATAAGCCCCCATTGGTAGTATCTACAATGTGTACCTGCTGTTTCTGCCCTGACTCTTCCACCTTTTTGGTGAGTATACTCTTCTGTGTCATTAACGTGGCCATGTTTTCAGCAAGAGTGTTGGATAGATCTAAGGGCACTGAGTGAACCACTGGAGTGATAGGTGCGTTCCTGGTTGTCCACCCCGAATTCTGTGCCATCTTATCAAGCAAACTCTGGCTTTCTCTCCGTGTTTTACTCAAAAATGCTCCACCAGCTGAAGCATCAACATTACCCTTCACGCCATCTGCCAAACCCATGTAGAATTGCTGCCCCAATATCTGATCTGGAATACCGTGGTGTGGACATATAACCAACATCCCTTTGAATCGTTCCCATGTTTCTTGCAGTGTCTCCATTGGTCTCTGTTTGAAGCTCAAAATTTCATCGATTTGTTGAGCAGTCTTGTTGGGTGGATGAAACTTGTTCACAAATTACTTGACTAACTCCTCCCAAGTTGCTATGAAATTTATGGGGAGTGAGTTTAGACAAGTCTGAGCAGCTCCTGTCACTGAGAATGGAAACAACAACAGCTTGATCGCTTCCTGAGTTACGTTGGGATGCCTTTGAGTTTTGCAGATTGACAGGAAATTCTTCAAGTGCTGTTGAGGATCTTCTATTTGTGACCCCGAAAATAGTCCCTTGTTCTGCAACAAGTGCAGCATGTTGTTCGTGATTTGGAACGATTCAGCCTGTATTTGTGGGACTAAAATCGCTGTGGCCAGATTTTCAGCTGTGGGTTGTGCCCAGTTATAGAGAGAAGCCTCTGGCACAAGAGGTGCCACTGGCGCTAATGGTGCAGCTGGGTCTACTACGTGATCTCCCATGTCTGGTTCGAATTGTTCAGTTGTTTGTTTTTCCGGTTGGCCCGATTCAAGGCCTTGAAAATTTTCTCGGGATCTGATAATGCTTCAAATACTTCACCAGTTCTCTATGAGTTTCTAGGCACGCACCTGTACAACCAAGTCAACAAACGTTAAGATTTTAATGTATAGATTGGGTATAGAGAAAACTGACTACACTAAGAATTTTTGTATTTCTTTCAATTGTAATTGATAGCACTGTTAATTCCCCGGCAATGCGCCAAAATTTGATCACGCCCAACTATACCTTATAAAAAGGACTAAGCGGACGTTGCAAATATAATCTGAGTATTTAGCCCAGAGTCGAACCCACAAGGAATTAATCTATCAATTACTCTCGTTAGACTTACGAAATTCTACGTAATCAACTTCCCAAACGTTTTGACTACAATTGAGGATGTTTCTACTAACTAAGACTGACTGTAATTAAGAAAATAAAGACTAACTATGATTAAGTTGTAAACAATTAAGAGAAGGATCTAAGGTTATGATTTTCCCTATTGATGGAATTCCTTCCGGTTATGTTTCACATAGATTCGCCTAATCGTCTCTATCAATCATGAGCACTCTTATTACCGTAAATCTCTCCGAGTAATCACGACAATTTACTAGACGCACTCTACCGAGTTACGCTAGCTGGCTTTATTTATTACAGCTCACTTTAGATTGCACCCAAGGCTTCGTTATCCCTAATCCCGCCTTTAAACCCTCGGTTATTGATCCCTCATATACTTTGGGAGTGGTGTTGTTCAACAATTACCTAAATATACACTCTCTCCCGAGTTATGCACACTAAATAGGCACAGCTAATTGAGGATCCTATCAATTAACTACAACAAGAACGCAGTTGAACAAATAGAGAATAAACTGGGCAAACTATATTAACATAACAAGAAGTTCATCCTTCAATAGGTTCCATCAAAACCCTAGATTATGGAATTAGTTACTCATAACCAAACAAGATAAAACTACTAAATTGTTTATAATGTGCAAATGAAATAATAAAGATAAGATAGAAAATCTCTAATGGTTGGTTGCTCTTCTCACACTTGTTCTTGCCTCCACAATAGTCTAAAAACAAGCTTTTTTCTTTTTCTTGGGCGAGCTTCTTGAGTTTATAAGGGTTTGGAATAAGTTTTTCCCGATTTACACTTTGGTCCCAAAAGTTCTGGGCAGCTGCACAGTTCACCGCGGCCGTGGCAAAACGCGGCGCGACCGGTGAGAGCCTATCATTCTGCCTCGCTTCATTAGCTTACCGTGGTCCAGCCGCGGTCGACCGCGGTCGCGATGGCTCAAGCCGAGTCCTCTTTTTTTGCTTCTTTTCGCTATGGTGCTTCTTGATTGGCCTTTTTTCCCACATTATTGACTCCAAAACACTCCATAGCTCTTCCTAACTTGGATTAATCCCTGCGAAGCAAAAGAACACCAATTAGAGCATTTTGTTATCATTTAGCCTTTCAAACAACAATAAAGCATGGTACATTTAGGGTGTAAATATCGTCTATATAGCCTATTATCATTATCATTACATATCATACTTCTTTTATAAAAAATAAAAAAATAAATAAATTCTAGCATTACTTTTATTGTCACTGCACACGTTCTTTATATATGTCCACTCAACTAACCACATTTATATCGTAGATCAATTTCTAGTCGTGTATTAGTATAGTTAAAACAATGGTTTATAAAATCTAAGGTGATGTTTGAACGACTTCGTGCCCAAAAAAATTACGGTAAATGTTATGCAAGAAGTAATTAGAATTCAGAGTAAACTAGTATGGTCAATTAAGAATGTACTTCTCTGCAGATAGCAATATTACTGGAAGTATTATGAGAGTCATTAGGAATGCTTGCACTTACTTAGCAAGTATGGGCAATAGTAATGCCCTAAAGACTATGTCCTCCTATTGTAATATGTTTAAGTAATATAAGTATCTACTTTTATGTTAATAAAAAAGAGTCATTAGGAATGCACAAGGAGAATGGATACTGAGTTTTCACAAAACCGCCTTTGGTTAGAATTGTTAGGTTTCATAAATGGGTGAGAATGAGAAATGGAAGATGCACCTTTTGAATTGCACTTCTTCATCTCACCTTTCATTGTCTATAAATTTACAGGCTTAGCCTCATTTTTCATACATGAAAAATCTAAAAACTTATCCCCTCTTTTCTACATTGTTGCATTGTTTTCAAATAAACATAAGTGTTAAGTGTGATTTGCTCCGTTTGTTGAGTTCGCCGAAGTGTTCTGTAAATTTGATTCCCAGTATTGCAGAACAGTTTTTTCATTCTATCCTGGGAGAAAGTAATCTATAACCTTGGGCAATAGTGAGGGGATTAAATTCCTTAAGGACACACAAAAAACTTGTGGGTTTGGAATTTTCTGTTTCTGTTTCTGTTTTCTTAAACTAACGTCTTTTGGTTATTCTGTTTTTTTAAGAGAAATTTTCAGAAACCACTATGTTTTAGTGATTATCAGCTTGCTATAGCTACCATTTACTAAATTACTTCCTATAGCTATGTTTTCAGTTGTTATAGACTGTATTCGATGTATTTTTGCTACTCTATTCATGAATACAGTAGCAAAACTCGACGGAAAACAGGGGAGTCCAGCTAAGTAGAGACTATATTCGCGAGCTGTATTCGTGAATACAGTAACGGAATTTGCGAAAAAAAGGTCGTCAGCTGTTTAAAAACGGTAAGTGAATCAATTATCGCGATAGACTCCTAATATAACTCAACAAACTCAATTATAACACACAAAATTTGTATTTCCAGTTATAAAAAAGATTCTCAACCGAAAAATACCCCAAAAAAAGAGCAATCTTCAGAGATTCAATCCATCCTTTCTTTTTTTAGTGGTATCTTTACTAAAATATTTTTAGTGGTATCTTTACAAATAGATTTATATATTGGAATTATATAATTACATTGAATACAGTTAAATACATAAAAATACATTGGATACATGAAGTATAGCAGGTCATCTATAGTGCAAAAACATATGAATACATACTGCAGATACATTTGAATACATATATACTTCTGAATATGTAAATTATATTAATTAAAAAAACATATGAATACATTCATAGAATAGAGCGAGATAGTGAATACAATGAAAATTCATGGAATACAGCGAGATACATTAAAATACAATAAAAAAAGACAGTGAATACAATTAAATACATGGAATACAACGAGATACATTGAAATACAATGAATAAAAAGGTAACAGATTCTTCAAGTTCCTCAGCCCGAAACTTCGTCCCCAATCCACCGATATCCATGCCCCATTTCACACGAAAACCACTGCCGCCAAGACCATAGTATTCTGTATAGTATTTCAGCCATATATGGTTTATTAGTAACTTGTTTGAGAGAAGAGAAATTTGCAAGTAAAAAAAGCCATTAAAAGTTAATTGAGAGAAAATGCCAACACTGACGAAGCTATTCACAATGGAAGAAGCCTCTCAGCACAATACTAAGGATGATTGTTGGGTCATTATTGACGGGTGAAAGAAATCGCCGGCCGGAGGAGGGGGTTAGGGGTGACACAACAAGGAAGGGGGGAAGTGGTCGCCGCCCGGATCTGGTGGAACACAGCCCCTGCTAGGGTTTCTAAAAGTAGGAGAGAAAAAACCTGGAGAAAAAGAGAAGAAAGAGGAAAGAGAAAGGAGGAGAGGGAGAGAGAGAAAAATAATACACAACGTATTTAATGGCTTAAAGGTAGGAAGTGGCCATAAATAGATATTTTGCTATAAAATTAAAAGGTAGCTATATGAGATAATTTTTTAAAAGGATATTTATTTATAATAAATAAGGTATCAAACTTTGCTATAGGAGGTAAAATTATATTGAGCTTTAAGCGCTCAAGCATGGAGCATAGCCTAACCAACTTAGAGGTGGAAAGAGACACAACCCACGTCCAACTTATCGTACTATAATATGGAAAAATGACACTGTATAGCCACTCTCAAAATAATAGCTATATATATATATATATATATATATATGCACATTTTATATGTTATATACAAAAAAACAAATTTTATACACTTTTTCGGCTATCAAATGTAAATAGTTTCTGGCACGGGCTAAAAGTGATAATACCCCTACTAACATCTCCACTGAACCCTATCAAGTATCTTGTCCTCACATATAGCAATGGAGTAGCTATTGCTAATAATGTTCCTAGTTTTGTTTGTAATAATTTGGCTATGCTTGGAAAATTAAGTGGTCTTAGTTATCTCAGTAGGGGTGTTACTCAAATCTATTGACCCCAATGTAAGGCTGTATTGTGGTCCGGTCTCGGGCCTAAATGGGCTAAACGGGCTGGGCCAAACGGTCCCGGGCTTAACGGTCCTGGAGGGTGGAACCGACCCACTGTGGTCCTAAGCTCACATGGTCCCGGGATAAATGGGCCGGGCCCACGGGCCTAAACGGGCCTAAGTGTTCCGAGCATTTTTTTTTTATTTTTTTTATCTAAGGTAATTTCTTGTAAATTATATTATATAATTGTGACTTAAATCTTCTAATTCAAACTTAAACACAAAAAGATTATGAAGAAATATTCAAGGAAATGCCTTATAATTTTTATTATTACGACATTAACAGAAAATGGCAATATCTTTCTTAGTCTTCCTCCCCCCAATGGAATGAGCACAACAAGGTGCTAATACCACCATTAAAAGGAAAAAAACTAATGAAGATGTGCCAAAATACAAGTTACATATTAGCCTACATATTATCTCTAACAAATTTCATAAATCCTTCAAGGTTCGGAGGAATTTCCGTTGGTGGTGGCGGAAAAGAAGCTTGTTCATCACCGCTTCCGGGTGATGCAGCATCCTCTGCAAGTTCCGCTAGCATTTCTTCATAAGCTTCGTCTATCTCCGGTTGTGATTCAGCAAGTCCAAAATTTCTTCTTTTCGAACGGATCCAATCTCTGAAGAGTACTGATTTTTCCAAGCTCTCCCTCATAGACGCTCTAAGATCACCGATTTGAAGTCTCGCTTGACTGAAAGCGCTCTCCGATGCCACTGTTGAAGCTTGAACAGTTAAAATATCTTGAGCACTCCTTGAAAGAACCGGATAGTATTTTTCTTTGTCCTTCCACCATTCCAAAACATCAAAGGAGCCGTCGGTGTCACGACCCAATTCCCATACCCGGTCGTGATGGCGCCTCTCGTGAAGACAAGGCCAGCCAACTAACCCAAATCCTTTCACTAACAATTATTAAACATAAATGAATAGAAGATACAACTTAATGGCATTAGAAATTGTTAACTACTACCCGACCGGGGTGTCACAAGTCACGAGCATCTAAGAAAACCTTAACACAACTACAGGCCAATAAATATATACAAGTAAAATTTCTGGAAAACAAAAGACAACATCCGGTGCCGCGAACGCTGGCGGTCACCTTGCTCAGCTACAATAACAATACCTTCAATCCGCTAATAACCCGCTACCGGGTGAACGATACCTGCAACTGCACGCGAGGTGCAGGGAGTAAAGTGAGTACTTCCAACTCAGTGAGTAATAAACATATATAATGGCTGAAGGTAAGAAATTCCGAAATATTACAATATAAAGCTATAATCAGCGATTCAGCACATAAAACGGTGGAACAACAACAATACCAGGGCAAGTAAGACAAACAGATATAAATGCATGAATGCAATGCAATGCACATGACCGCTGCGGCGCGCAGCCCGATCCATTTGGGTACCCGCGCTCACTGTGGGGGTTCAGACTCCGGAGGGGCTCCTACAGCCCAAGCGCAATATCATCGTAGCATTCGCTGCGGCGTGCAGCCCGATCCACACTCAATCCAGATATATATATGCATGCAAGCCACTCGGGCACAGTCAAATTGTTCATTTTGAGTTTCAATTATTAGGAATTATAGAGCTAAGTGTTTAAACCTTTATTTATTTACTAAATATTTCGAGGCAGTGTCTAACTCAGGACTGATATCATGAAATATGCTAAGCATCATGAAGCAGTGATAAGGATCCCTGAAGGATGCAAATGATAGGCACAAAGCCCCAAACATACTCATATAATCCAAGTAGGATGATTACCAAACAATTTCTAGTCAAGAACACAGTACGAACATCAATCGGAACGGACTAGGTCACAATCCCCAGTCACAATTGACCCCGCACTCGTCATAGAGTACGTGTCTTGCCTCAATATAGCGTCAGAATGTGATATACCGGGGTTTCCATCATCTACACTATTACTCACCTCAAGCCGGCCACAAGTCTAGCTCGCTATGCCTTTGCCTTTCGAATCAACCTCTTCGCACGCCGAATCTGATTAAAACCACAACGAACACATTACAATAGGCTAAAGAAACATAACCCAATCGAAAAGACTCGAAAAACACCAAAATTCACTAAGTTGGCAAAACCCGAGCCCCGGGCCCACTTCTCGAAAAATTACAAAATTCACATTACCGGATTCCTCGTCTCGCCACGAGTCCATACATACCAAGAACTCCCAAATCCGAGCTCAAATGACCTATCAAATCCCAATTTGAAATATCAAAAACTCGAGCCCTAGCTTTACCCCTTTTAATGAATTCCAACCAATTTCCATGTTAAATTTAACAAAATCTCGAGTATTTAGGCCAAGGAACTTACCTCTAATCATTCCTCCTTGAATCCCTCTTCAAAATCGCCTCAAAGCTCTCAAAGCTCGCTCAAAATGGTGGAAAATACATAACCCTCGCGGATGAAATATTATAAAACCCTTCTGCCCAGCTACAGTGTTTTNTCTATGATAAATTTACCATAAACTCGAGTAATTAAGCCAAGGAACTTACCTCCAATCGATTCTCAGTAAAAACCCTCGAAATTTCTCGCCCAAAGCTCTCCAAGTCGCTTAAAAATGGTGGAAACTACCTCTTGTTCGCGGATGAAATATAATATTTTAAACCCTTCTGTCAACAGTTGATGTCGCTTCTGCGGTCCCGTTTCCGCTTATGCGGGACCGCTTCTGCGGCCAACATCCCGCTTTTGCGGATTTTCATTGAAGTTACAATTTCAGCTTTTGCGTCCAAAAATCTGCTTCTGCGGATCTCCCAGTACCGCTTCTGCGGTTGACAGTCCGCTCCTGCGGACTCGCTTTTGCGGACTATATTCCGCTTTTGCGGAATCTCCTCACCAGGCCACGAACCGCTTCTGCGCTCCTTCACCTGCTTCTGCGGAACCGCTTCTGCGGTCCATTTCCGCAGAAGCGGAAATACCAGATGACAGCAACAACAGACCTGAAGTAAAACTTCAAAACTCTCGTTTAAACACCCGAACTCACTTCGAGGCCCCCGGGACCTCAACCAAAAGCACAGACATGTTCTATTACCTTATTCAAACTTGCTCGAACCCTCGAAACACTATCGTTAACATCAAAATCCTCAAATTTCATCAAATCAAAGCCTATGCTTCTTAAAAACCTCCGAATTGCACATTCGATCAAAAACCCGACCTAAACACCTCCGAATGACCTGAAACATTGCACACATATCCAAAATCACCTAACGAAGCTACTGCAACTCTCGGAATTCCATTCCGATCCTCGGATCAAAATCTCACCTATCCACCGGAATTCGCCAAAATGCCAACTTTGCCAATTCAAGCCTAATTCTACTCCGGACCTCTGAAATCACTTCCGATCGCACTCCTAATTCAGAAATCACCTCCCGAAGCTAACAGAATCACCGGAATTCACATCCGAGCCTTCTAACTAATAAGTCAACGTTCGGTTGACTTTTACAAACCAAACCTTCCTTAAAGAGACTAAGTGTCTCATTTCCTATCCAAACCAATTCAATTCAACTCTAACTCACTCGTTGCTGATAATAAAATATGAAAGAGCAATAAATGGGGAAAACGGGGCTGTAATACATGAGACGACGGGTCGGTTCGTCACATCCTCCCCAACTTAAACCAACGCTCGTCCTCGAGCGTACCCAGAGTTGTTCTAGAAGCCAACCAATAGCTGAATGACCTTACCAAGCATATACCCGGGGTGATCCCTCGTCACCCTATCTCGCATAGGTCCGATAACACAATATAGCTGAAATTTCACAGTCCATCTAAACCATAAACCGTAGAACCACATTGCACTTCCCGAAATCATACACAAGGTCAGGGCCTCATATCTATACTCAGAATAAACCTGAACCAGCTGTAACAACCCATACCTGCAACCTCAGGTGAAATCATATGATATACCACATAATCCAAACACTCGAAACGATAGCCTCTATTTACAGCAGTTGCCCATAATAACTAAATACCGATAGAAAACCTTTTATTAGCTAAAGTCTTATTCCAACACTTCCATATACTGCCAACAACAAATGAAACACGCGATAAACCGTAACCATTCCTCAGATCAACCTTTCATGAAGCCACTTCCCTTTGACTAATATCACAACAGATTTCCGGGCCATACCTTGACATTATCTCTCTAACAAGCTGCAATCAATTCTGTTCATATTCATTAATGACTCTAAGGATCACCTCGAATCCAACACCACTCTGGTGATATGATACCTCAATACAGGCCTAAGCCACAACTTGCGTAATACGCGTACCAACAAGAAACGACCTGAATATACTCAAATCATGAAAATAACTCAAACAAAAGAGCTGTACTTCAAGCTCATCAGTATCATCACAACACAAGGCTGAGACCCCGTCTCACATCATAGAATTAGAACACCTGAATCTACCCCGAAAGGTCATAACTCAACGCAGCCTCGCTACAATGCGCGATCCTATCCAAACACTGTTACACATGGAGCACCTCAAGACACTGTGATCAAAATTCGACAGCCACACACAAGTTGATGTCTGAAACCAAGGCAATTCATTGCACCCACGGTGAAATAAACAACATACGACACGCCACCTGGTAGGTCATAACCCACACTCCATTTACCGAGCAACATCCGATTACTCTTCCCGCTCGACCTCCACTATGAATCCCCAATAGATCTGCACCACGTGTGCCCATAACCAGCAAAATCATAACGCCTCACCGCACAAAAAAAGCAACTCATAGATCTCCCCAGATCACTAACAAGTTCAATAACGATCGAATCCACCTGTCCCTCAACAATACAACTCAAGACTAATCAAGCTAACTCAAGCTAAATACGTAGCCACATTGGCCTGCCAACGAACTCAATACCAGAAGCCTGAAGCTGCTCCTTCCACTACTATAACTCCTGCCAAAGCCGTACGATACGGTGCCCGGCACCAAATAAATACCGAAATCCGCCATCTCACCCGGCGACATGCCCGGCCACAAAAAAACGCATCCGAAAAGTCACTCAATACCGAAACTGAATCAATGGTAGAAACCTCTGCACTGACATCCATCACGAATGCCCCATTAAGAAAAGCAATCCTTCTCAGCCGTCCGCTGCATCTTTTGAAATATATACCACTCTGCAAGAACATAATCCAATGCACCTTGCCGCTCAACCCGTGGCATTTCCGGCCTAGCCCGTAGCACAATAGTCTAGAATAACCCAACACTGAGACAACCAGCCTACAATCCAATATCATATCCAAAATTTGGCATACCAAGCAAAGAAAGATCCACTCGGACCTCTAATTCCCAATAACCGCTAGACGGTGCCGATACACACGATTTACAACAACTGCATAGCCTGAACACGAGAACTCCTAGTCTCCAACTCCATATAGCACACAAATCACTATACCTGATCCCAAATTGCGTCGTACAAATACATATCACACCTCAAGTACCCAATCATCCCACGAAAGGTATTCTAAAGTTTTCCTATGCCATCAAACAAACTCAGATATCAGCAGTCGATCCCAAATGCCGCAACACTACCGAAGTATTATCAGTTTACATCACATTGCCCTTTTACTGGAACATATACCCCCGTCGAATTACTATGGTTGGCAATACCATTTTCCTTAATCATTTGAAGATCAATTCTTTAATCACCTGCAGCTGCCCGTGCTGCTTAAGAATTTAATGACTTTCCATTATGAATAGAACCGTAACCTTACACACACAAATCCCAATCCTCCACCACATATCGCATATACCATACCACACTAGTATAACATGAGAACTCCATCTCCCTTCCTAAGCACAAACATCTACGTACTCCACTAGTCAAGAACTCTCCATCAATCCCATCAAGAAGAGAAATCATTACACATTCCATGCTTCGCATGCCCATAGGCAATTTATATGTCTCTAAACCACGGTAAAACTTATCAAGAACTCTCCCCCAATTCCATTGCACAAGCTAAACTGCCAGGACTATATCCTTCTACCCGAACCAAGCTAAGCAAGCTGTCAGAACTCAAGAGCCTTGCTACATAATACCTGTAAAAGCCCATTACCTCGAACACATACGAAGAATTAATCACATCCTTACCATACGATTCGGTCTACTATCAAGCTATCCCATCTATCTAATTTCCCTTTTTGATTCATCATCCACTTGATATTTCTCCCTCGCTGTAGCATCACAATGCCTCAATCCACGCTTACCACACGAGACTCGAAAATAAGACCACACTTTCTAAGACCCATAAGCCACTGAACACTCTCTCAAATGTTCCCAGAAATACCACATTCCAGAATACTTTACTCTGAAGAACTTCCTGCGAATCTAAATTCATTACCTTTACTTTCCAGATACTGATACATAGAATCCCATAATTATCATAAAATACCACAAGTCTAGACCTTTCCGATGAAAATACAGTCTCTGACCACATACACAACCTTAAGACACCTGATTTGTTACATGTAGAATCTTGAACACAATAAACCATTCTCGAGAGTCATTCACTCTTATTCAACTGCAAATTACCTGACTTAACGAACAAAACCACTCGTGCCTTATTGGCACTCCAATACCGCAAAATGAGATCCTCATCCCAATACAGCCAAGCAACTTCCTGCTCTATGCACTGAGCATTCTTTACCAACAACAACTCTAGACATTCCGTGATTCTCATACCCTATGGAACATAATATAACCTTTGTCAAAATTTTACTTCACTCGTGCCATCCTCGGCTCAATTTCTGCAACCTGAACTGATCCGCCAGCATACCTCGAAACGGAACCGACATAGCACATAATCGTGCAATCAGCTAATCAACAGCAACCTCCCCAACTTGGCTCGAATCCATATATCAGGACACACTTAAAAACTCATAACACTTTTACTCTAATGATGCCATAGATCCATAGTGAGATAACCTCAAATCATGTACAAGTTTGTGAAAACACAGATCATCCAGTGCTATAATCCTCTACAAACCTCGCATTCATCCCCACATCAGTTGAGTCCACCCTCTTGAGCGACCCGAATTTTCAAATTACAACACCTACCCTTCAATAACACACGAGATCTTCTAACATACACATAAGGATCATACCACTTAAGAACACTCCGCAGGAGATAACCCACCTGCTTCGCCTCAATTTAGTATTTCCGCATACCTTCCACCGTCATACATATTACACAGTCATTTAGTCTTCCTGAGTCTGAACTCATACCGCCACACGTAATGCCCTTCACTCCCCAACTAGAAGACACGAAAATATTCTTCACGCGCCCATAACTCGGACTACACATCAAATCACAGTAGGAATCGAACACTTAACAGCTCATCTATTATTCAGCAGACTCCTTCGTCACTACCAAGATCACATAGATACATCTCACAGTACTACATACTCATCACATGGATATCCAACCGCCCTTCCGGCTAATAAGGACAATACTGAACATATAAGTTCGAAACACTTGCTCACATAATCAGCACCTCGGTGCTCAAGCCATAAGCAAAGATCCGGCCTCAAGTCCTCCAGACTGGCCCAACATACTCACAGAGATTACCTCTCGCCCCTCGATCGGGGAATCACAAGCCATCAAGGCACATATACTACTGAGCGCTCACGTGCGCATGCAGACGTGTGGAAGGAATTTCAAGAGTTATATCTCAAGCTGAATCAAGTACGCACGATAAGAATTCCAAGAATGGGAAGTTTTCCTAAAGGGTTCTGCAGCCTCTCGAGGATAAATACAGACGTCTCCGTACCGATCCGCGAGACTCTACTAAACCTGCTCATGACTTGTGAGACCTAGTAACCTAGGCTCTGATACCAACTTGTCACGACCCAATTCCCATACCCGGTCGTGATGGCGCCTCTCGTGAAGACAAGGCCAGCCAACTAACCCAAATCCTTTCACTAACAATTATTAAACATAAATGAATAGAAGATACAACTTAATGGCATTAGAAACTGTTAATTACTACCCGATCGGGGTGTCACAAGTCACGAGCATCTAAGGAAACCTTAACACAACTGGAGGCCAATAAATATAAACAAGTAAAATTTCTGGAAAACAAAAGACAACATACGGTGCCGCGAACGCTGGCGGTCACCTTGCTCAGCTACAATAACAATACCTTCAATCCGCTAATAACCCGCTACCGGGTGAACGATACCTGCAACTGCACGCGAGGTGCAGGGAGTAAAGTGAGTACTTCCAACTCAGTGAGTAATAAACATATATAATGGCTGAAAGTAAGAAATTCCAAAATATTACAATATAAAGCTATAATCAGCGATTCAGCACATAAAACGGTGGAACAACAACAATACCAGGGCAAGTAAGACAAATAGATATAAATGTATGAATGCAATGCAATGCACATGACCGTTGCGGCGCGCAGCCCGATCCATTTGGGTACCCGCGCTCACTGTGGGGGTTCAGACTCCGGAGGGGCTCCTACAGCCCAAGCGCAATATCATCGTAGCATTCGCTGCGGCGTGCAGCCCGATCCACACTCAATCCAGATATATATATATGCTTGCAAGCCACTCAGGCACAGTCAGATTGTTCATTTTTAGTTTCAATTATTAGGAATTATAGAGCTAAGTGTTTAAACCTTTATTTATTTACTAAACATTTCGAGGCAGTGTCTAACTCAGGACTGATATCATGAAATATGCTAAGCATCATGGAAGCAGTGATAAGGATCCCTGAAGGATGCAAATGATAGGCACAAAGCCCCAAACATACTCATATAATCCAAGTAGGATGATTACCAAATAATTTCTAGTCAAGAACACAGTACGAACACCAATCAGAACGGACTAGGTCACAATCCCCAGTCACAATCGACCCCGCACTCGTCATAGAGTACGTGTCTCGCCTCAATATAGCGTCACAATGTGATATACCGGGGTTTCAAACCCTCAGGTCATCATCTACATCTATTACTCACCTCAAGCCGGCCACAAGTCTAGCTCACTATGCCTTTGCCTTTCAAATCAACCTCTTCGCACGCCGAATCTGATTAAAACCACAACAAATACATTACAATAGGCTAAAGAAACATAACCCAATCGAAAAGACTCGAAAAATACCAAAATTCACTAAGTTGGCAAAACCCGAGCCCCGGGCCCACTTCTTGAAAAATTACAAAATTTACATCACTGGATTCCTCGTCTCGCCACGAGTCTACACATACCAATTTTACAAAATTCGGAGTTCAAATGCCCTTTCAAAATCCGTTTTTACATCACAACTTTTCAAGCCCTAGCTTGACCTGTTTTGATGAATTTCCACTGATTTCTATGATAAATTTACCATAAACTCGAGTAATTAAGCCAAGGAACTTACCTCCAATCGATTCTCAGTAAAAACCCTCGAAATTTCTCGCCCAAAGCTCTCCAAGTCGCTTAAAAATGGTGGAAACTACCTCTTGTTCGCGGATGAAATATAATATTTTAAACCCTTCTGTCAACAGTTGATGTCGCTTCTGCGGTCCCGTTTCCGCTTATGCGGGACCGCTTCTGCGGCCAACATCCCGCTTTTGCGGATTTTCATTAAAGTTACAATTTTCGCTTTTGCGTCCCAAAATCCGCTTCTGCGGATCACCCAGTACCGCTTCTGCGGTTGACAGTCCGCTCCTGCGGACTCGCTTTTGCGGACTATATTCCGCTTTTGCGGAATCTCCTCACCAGGACACGAACCGCTTCTGCGCTCCTTCACCCGCTTCTGCGGAACCGCTTCTGCGGTCCATTTCCGCAGAAGCGGAAATACCAGATGAAGCAACAACAGACCTGAAGCAAAACTTCAAAACTCTCGTTTAAACACCTGAAGTCACTCCGAGGCCCTCGGGACCTCAACCAAAAGCACAGACATGTTCTATTACCTTATTCAAACTTGGTCGAACCCTCGAAACACTATCGTTAACATCAAAATCCTCAAATTTCATCAAATCAAAGCCTATGCTTCTTAAAAACCTCCGAATTGCACATTCGATCAAAAACCCGACCTAAACACCTCCGAATGACCTGAAACTTTGCACACATATCCAAAATCACCTAACGGAGCTACTGCAACTCTCGGAATTCCATTCCGATCCTCGGATCAAAATCTCACCTATCCACCGGAATTCGCCAAAATGCCAACTTTGCCAATTCAAGCCTAATTCTACTCCGGGCCTCCGAAATCACTTCTGATCGCACTCCTAAGTCACAAATCACCTCCCGAAGCTAACCGAATCACCGAAATTCACATCTGAGCCTTCTAACTAATAAGTCAATGTTCAGTTGACTTTTCCAAACCAAACCTTCCTTAAAGAGACTAAGTGTCTCATTTCCTATCCAAACCAATTCAATTCAACTCTAACTCACCCGTTGCTGATAATAAAACATGAAAGAGCAATAAATGGGGAAAATGGGGCTATAATACATGAGACGACGGGTCGGGTCATCACAGTCGAGATTCTCTTTTTCAAGTCCCTGCGACAAATAAACTTGAAGCTCATTTAGTTGTGAAGTATCACCAATATTATCACCTTGAGAACCCCTGAACTCCGTCCAATAACTAAGTGCTTTTAGGCTCGCAGTTCTTTTAGATGATTGCGAACTAGACGAAGTAGGAGTTTGAACATTTGGTCTAGCATGATCTAAGGCAAGTTGATAAGCAATATAAATTGTTTGAGCATTTATTTTAATTGAGGCTTTTGCATCTGCAAGTGTAGCAAATTCCTCATCTGAAAGATCTAAAGCCTTATAAATATTTGTATATCAAAAGTGAGGACCTCCTAATTTCATGGTAGGATTTAACATGGCAGCAACACCATAAATAGAGGGGATAGGGAAAAAATATTTTTTAAACTTATCTTTCATAGAATTAATAGCAAATTGATAAATTGCCCCACCCTCTGAAAATTGAGTAAACAAATCTGCAAGTGCTGCAATATAAACTAAACAGTTAGAAATAGTAGGATAATATTGCCTAGATAATTCATTTGTAGCAACATGACATTGTTCTAGAAAATCTACAAGAATTTTAACATTAGTCCAATCCTGATTTGTAAGGTGCTCATCATCATCATCACCACCAACACGAGCATTAAAAGTTGCGTTTATTGGGTTTCTATATTCATATGCAAAAACTAAACTTTCATACGTAATTCCATCTAGTCGAACAAGCTTTAGGAACCTTTCTTTCTCTAAGGCCAAATTCATCACATTTTAAAAATATTCTCTAAGTCTACTTCTACGGTTTGAATAAAAAAGCCAATTAAGAGCCATTTTAACCTTTTTCAATTTCCACATTTAAAATTTTCATACCATCACCGACGATTAAATGGTAAATATGACAAATACATCTAACATGGAAAATATTACTAAATGCAGGATTTAGTGTAGTTGTAAGCAAGCATATAGCATTAGTGTCACTAGAAATATTATCCATTGAAACTGACATTATTTTATCTGTAATGCAAAAATATCTACAACTGTGTTAGCAATAAACTTACCTGCGTGACGTGAATTAATTATTCTATAAGCAATAATGCGCTTTTACATTTTCCATTCCTCATCAATCCAATGAGTGGTTACAGTAAGATAATCACAGTCATTACCACTTCTACCAATATCAGTAGTAATAGCAATGCGACAATCTATATGATTAAATAAATAGCGCAAATATTGTTCATATTCATGTTTATATTTATAAATATCGCTCTTTACGGTGTCGCGAGGCCATCCTTTATAAGTAGGATTAAAAACTTTTCTAATATAATGCACAAAGTGAGGGTTAGAAGGAAAACTATAGGGTAAGCACGTAACAGTAACCATTTTTGCCAATTCTTTACGATATTTATTTGGATCGTAATGTAAAATGCCACCGATAACAGTGTTAATTCCCGGTTGAACTAGATTTGACCCGGTACTAGGGTTAACCTGAGTACCTACACATGTCCTCTCTTGCGCAGCTTTCATTAGTAAAAATCTAGCTTTATCTTTAGGGTATGTCTTTATGTGTCTAATTAAAGTACTCGTACCGCTACGATCTCCAATAAATATATGTGACGACCCGACCCGTCATCTCAGGAGCTACCGCCCCGTTTCCCCCATTTTATGCTTCTTCATGTTTTGTTATCGGTATTTGGTGTGTTAGAGTTGATTTGGATTGGTTTTGATACGAAATGAGACACTTAGTCTCTTTAAGTAAGGCCTAGTTTGGAAAAGTCAACCGGAGGTTGACTTATGAGTTATATGGCTCGGATGTGATTTCCGGTGATTCGGTTAGCTTCGGGGGATGATTTATGACTTAGGAGTGTGATCGGAATGGATTTTGGAGGTCCGGTGTAGAATTAGGCTTGAATCGGCGAAGTTAGTGTTTTGGCGAATTCCGGTTGATAGGTGAGATATTGATTCGAGGGTCGGAATGGAATTTCGAGAGTTGCAGTAGCTTTGTTAGGTGATTGGGGATGTGTGTGCAAAATTTCAGATGATTCGGAGGTGGTTTGGTAGGGTTTTTGATCGAATGCGAGTTTCGGAAGAATTTGAAGAACATAGGCTTGGATTTGATGTAATTTGATGGTTTTAGTGTTAATCGTGGTGTTTTTATGATTGGAACAAGTTTGAATAATGTTTTAGGGCATATTGGTATTTTTGGTTGAGGTCCCGGGGGCCTCGGGGTGAGTTCGGATGGTTAAAAGGGAGAGTTTTGGAATTTTTCATGTGCTAAGTCTGCTGCTTCTGGTATGTTTTCGCTTCTGCGGAATTTGGACCGCAGAAGCGGTATCGCTTATGCGATTGGGGAACCGCAGAAGCGGTTGGAGCTTGAGTTGGGTTTTCCGCAGAAGCGGAAGTTTGGGCCGCAGAAGCGGTCCCGCTAGTGCGATTCCTGGGCCGCAGAAGCGGTCGAAGCCTTTAAGTGGAAACCGCAGAAGCGGTATAAAAGTCGCAGAAGCGGTCCCTCATAAGCGGGAACGGGACCGCATAAGCGAAAAAAGAGCTGGGCAGAGAAGATTTTAAAATAACATTTCATCCGCGAGCTAAGGGTATTTTCCTCCATTGTTGAACATCTTGAGAGCTTTTTGGGAGCAATTGAAGAGGGTTTCGACTGAGATTGACTGGAGGTAAGTTTTAAAAACATGATTATATGTGAAATTAACCTAGAAATTCATGGAAATTAAGCCTAAAAAATTGATGAACTAGGGCTTGAGATTTTGAGATGTTAAATTGGGATTTGATGGGTCATTTGAGCTCGGATTTGAGAGTTCTTGGTATGTATGAATTCGTGAGAAGATGAGGAATCCATTGATGTTAATTTTCTGATTTTTCGAGAAGTGGGCCCGGGGCTCGGGTTTTGCTAGTTTCGAGATTCTTGATATTTTTTGATTGTTTTCGATTGGGTATTGTTCCCTTAGCATATTGTGATGTATTCGCTCTGATATTGGTTAGATTTGACGCGCGTGAAGGCCGATTTGATGGGGCAAGGGCGTCGCGAGCTAGAGATTTCACCGGTTCGAGGTGAGTAATGATTGTAAATGATATCCTAAGGGTTTAAAACCCCGGATTTGCGCGCAGTAGTGCTATATTAAGGTGACTTGCACACCGGATAGCGAGCATGGGGTAGAGCACCGTTGGGGATTGTGACTTGGTCCGTCCCGATTGTTGATTTTACCGCGTATTTGACTGAAACTTATTTGATATTATCATGACTTGGGCTGATTGCCATACTTGGGGATTATTGCCGTCTGTTTAAAATCCTCGTGAGTTATCATCACTGTTTTCCTCACTATTTAAAATATTATTTGAACTCAGTCCGTTTGAATTACACTGTTTTATGAACTCAGCTATATTTTTACTCAACCTTGAGTTTTAACTGATGTTTGAACTATTGTTTGAGCTGAGCATTATTGTCTTTACTGATGCCTGAAGGGCTTATGATTATTTTTGGACTGATTGAGGCCGAGGGCCATATGTGAGGATATGTCGAGTGATATGTGAGGAGGTTTTCAGGCCTCGAGTGATATGTGAGGAGGCTTTCAGGCCTCGAGTGTATTGTGAGAAGGCTTTCAGGCCTCATGTTGATATGTTCAGGCTTTCAGGCCTTATGATGATATAGCGCTTGGGCTGTAGGAGCCCCTCCGGAGTCTGCACACCCACAGTGAGCGCGGGTACCCATTTAGAATTAGACAGTGGTAACAATGACACTGTCATACGTGTTTTGGTCAGGTAACAATGACTGACCAGTCAGGTAACAATGGCTGACCAGTGGTAACAATGGCACTGTAATACGCGTTTTGGTCAGGTAACAAGGACTGACCAGGAACATAAATCATGCCCGAGGGGCCGGTACTGTTTTGAGATATTTCCCGAGGGGCGAACTTTTATGTGCTCATCTTGCATACTTATTTGCCTCTTTACCTGTTATACCGTGGTATTTGTGCCCGAAGGGCGGATTTTCTGTGCGTATCAGCACTAACTATTTTGAAATTGTTTTCGTAATCACTGAAAAGATCATTTTTTTAGGAGATTTGAACTGAGCCAAGGTATTTCTAAAGATTTCACAGATTTCACTATTTTTCTCAGAAAATTGCACCCGGCTTCTGTATAGCATGTTGGTTGCTTTACGTGATTTCTTGCTGCTCAGTTATTATTTACTTTTATTACTCACTGAGTTGGAGTACTCACTTTACTCCCTGCACTTCGCGTGCAGATGCAGGTATTGTTCACCCGGTAAAGGGTTTTGAACTGGTTGAAGGTATTGCTATCGTAGCTGAGCAGAGTGACCGCCAGCGTTCGTGACACCGGATTACTTCCTTTGGTTCTATATTTTATTCCGTATATTGTTGGCCCTGTAGTTGTATTTAGACTTCTCTAGATGCTCGTGACTTGTGACACCCCGGTCGGGCTGTGTTGGGTTGTAAACTTCGTTAATTAATGTCCTTAAGTCGTATTTTGGTATTCATTCATGTTTAACTACTTTGAAAGGGACTATTTGGGTTAGTTGGCTGGCCTTGTCTTCACGAGAGGCGCCATCACGACTAGTGCGGGGTTTTGGGTCGTGACAAGTTGGTATCAGAGCCTAGGTTACTAGGTCTCACGAGTCATGAGCAGGTTTAGTAGAGTCTCGCGGATCAGTACGGAGACGTCTGTATTTATCCTCGAGAGGCTGCAGAACCTTTAGGAAAACTTCACCTTCTTGTAATCTTATCGTGCGTCCTTGATTCAGCTTGAAAAGTAACTCTTGAAATTCCTTCCACGCGTTCGTAAGTGCGTATGAGCGCTCAGTATCAGATGTGCCTTGATGGCTTGTGATTCCCCGATCAAGGGGCGAGATGTAATCTCCGTGAGTTTATGTTAGGCCAGTCTGGAGGACTTGAGGCCGGATATTTGCCTATGGCTTGAGCACCGAGGTGCTGATTGTGTGAGCAGGTGTTTTGAACTTATATGTTCGGTATTGTCCCTATTAGCCGGAATGGCGGTTGGATACCCATGTGATGAGTATGTTAGTACTGCGAGATGTATCTATATGACTTGGTAGTGACGAAGAAGTCTGCTAGATAATAGATGAACTGTTAAGTGTTCGTTTCCTATTGTGATTTGATGTGTAGCCCGAGTATGGGCGCGTGAAGAATATTTTCGTGTCCCCTAGTTGGGGAGTGAAGTGCGTTACATGTGGCGGTATGAGTTCAGACTCAGGAAGACTAAATGACTGTGTAATGTGTATGTCGGTGGAAGGTATGCTGAAATACTAAATTAAGGCGAAGCAGGTGGGTTATCTCTTGCGGAGTGTTCTTAAGTGGTATGATCCTTATGTGTATGTTAGAAGATCTCGTGTTTAATTGAAGGGTACGTGTTGAAATTTGAAAATTAGGTCGCTCAAGAGGGTGGACTCAACTGATATAGGGATGAATGCGAGATTTGTAGAGGATTACAGTACTAGATGATCTGTGTTTTCACAAACTTGTACATGATTTGAGTTTAATCTCACTATGGCATTGTGGCATCATTAGAGTAAAAATGCTATGAGTCGTTGAGTGTGTCTTGATATATGGCTTCGAGCCAAGTTGGGGAGTTTGCTATTAATTAGCTAATTGTACGATCATGCGCTATGTTGGCTTCAGTTGGAGCGTGCGGGTGAGTCAGCTATGACTAGAGTAAAGGAAATTTTTTGATAGAGGTTATATTATGTTCCATAGGGTATGAGAATCACGGAATGTCTAGAGTTGTTGTTGGTAAAGAATGCTCGATGCATAGAGCAGGAAGTTGCTTGGTTGTATTGGGATGAGGATCTCATTTTGCGGTATCAGAGTGCCAATAAGGCACGAGTGGTTCTGCTCGTTAAGTCAGGTAATTTGCAGTTTGAATAAGAGTGAATGACTTTCGAAAATGGTTCCAATGTGTTCAAGAGTCCATAGGGAACAATCGGGTATCTTAAAGTTGCATGTGTGGTTAGAAACTGTGTTTTCATCGGAAAGGTCAAGACTTGTGGTATTTTATGCTAATTATGGGATTCTATGTATCAGTATCTGGAAAGTAAAGGTAACGAATTTAGATTCGCAGGAAGTTCTTCAGAGTAAAGTATTCTGGAATGTGGTATTTCTGGGAACATTTGATAGAGTATTCAGTGGCTTATGAGTCTTAGACAGTGTGGTCTTGTTCTTGGGTCTCGTGTAGTGAGCCTGAGTTAAGGAACTGTGGTGCTACAGCAAGAGGGAATATCAAGTTGATGATGAATCAGAAGGGAAATTAGATAGATGGAATAGCTTGATAGTAGATCGAATCGGTATGGTAAGGATATGATTAATTCTTTGTATGTTTTCGAGCTAATGAGCCCTTGCAGGTATTGTGCAGCAAAGCTTTTGAGTTCTGACAGCTTGCTTAGCTTGGTTTGGATAGAAGGGTTCAGTCCTGACAGTTTAGCTTGTACAAATGGAATTGGGAGAGAATTCTTGTTGGGTTTCACCGTGGTTTGGAGATGTGTATATCTTCTATGGGCATGCGAAGCATGGAATGTGTAATGATTTTTCTTCTAGATGGGATCAAGGGAAGTGCATGACTAGTTGAGTGAGTAGATTTCTGTGGCTCGGAAAGGAGATAAAAGTTTTCATGTTATTCCTGGATGGTATGGTATATGCGGCATGTTGTAGAGGACCGAGACTGGCGTGTGCTGGGTTACAGTCCAGTTCTGAAAGGAAGTTCATAAGACTCCTAGGCAAGTGGTAGCCTCAGATAATCAAGGAAATGATACTGCTAATTGGAAGTGATTTGACGAGAGTATACGTCTCAGGAAAAGGTAATGTGAACTGATGATACTTCGGTAGTATTGCGGCACTTTTTTTTGTGGATCGACTGCTGATATCTGAGTTTGTTTGATGGCACAGGGGAATTTTTGGATATCTTCCGTGGAATGATTGGGTACTTGAGATATATATTCATATGGCGGAATTTGGGATTAGGTATGGTGATTCGTGTGCTATATGGAGTTGGAGACTGGGAGTTCTCAGGTACAGACTATGTAGTGGTTGTGGATCGTGTGTATCGGCACCGTTTAGCGGCTATTGGATTTGGAGGCCCAAGTGGATCTTCCTTTGCTTGGTATGTTAGGTTTTGGATATGATGTTGGGGTGTAGACTGGCTGTCTCAGTGTTGGGTTATTCTGGACTATTGCGCTATGGGCTATGCTGGAAAATGCCACGGGTTGAGTGGCGAGGTGCATCGGATCATGTTCTAGCAGAGTGGTTTGCATTTCCAAAGACCAGCGGATGGCTGGGAAGGACTGCTTTTCTTAATTGGGCCTTCGTGATGGATGTCAGTGCAGAGGTTTCTACCATTGGTTCAGTTCCGGTATTGAGGGACTTTTCGGATGCGTTTCTTGTGGCCGGGCATGTCGCCGGGCGAGGTTGTGGATTTCGATATTGATTTGGTGCCGGGCACCGTATCGTACGGCTCCGGCAGGAGTTATAGTAGTGGAAGGAGTAGCTTCAGGCTTCCTTGGTAATGAGTTCGTTGGCAGGCCGATGTGGCTACGTATTCAGCTTGAGTTGCTATTTTATGTTGTGAGACGTTAGGATTTGTTGATTATGGGCACCTGTGGTGCGGTTCTATTGGGGATTCATAGTGAAAGTCGAGCGGGAAGAGTAATTGGATGTTGCTCGGTAAATGGAGTGTTGGTTATGACCTATCCGGTTGCGTGTCGTATGTTATTTGTTTCACCGTGGGTGTAATGAATTGCTTGGGTTTCAGACATCAAATTGTGCGTGGCTGTCGATTTTGAGCATAGTGACCTGAGGTGTTTCATGGGTAACGGTGTTTGGATAGGATCGTGCATTGTGGCGAGTCCGCGTGGAGATATGACCTTTCGGGGTAGATTCAGGTGTTCTATTTCTATGATGTGAGACGGGGTCTCAGCTTTGTGTGGTGATGGTACTGATGAGCTTGAGGTACATCTCTTTCGTTTGAGTCATTTTTCGTGATTTGAGTATGTTCAGACCGTTTCTTATTGATGCGCGTATTATGCAAGTTGTGGCNTCTCAGGAGCTACCGCCCCGTTTCCCCCATTTTATGCTTCTTCATGTTTCGTTATCGGTATTTGGTGTGTTAGAGTTGATTTGGATTGGTTTTGATAAGAAATGAGACACTTAGTCTCTTTAAGGAAGGCCTGGTTTGGAAAAGTCAACCGGAGGTTGACTTATGAGTTATAGGGCTCGGATGTGATTTCCGGTGATTCGGTTAGCTTCGGGGGATGATTTGTGACTTAGGAGTGTGATCGAAATTAATTTTGGAGGTACGGTGTAGAATTAGGCTTGAATCGGCGAAGTTAGTGTTTTGGCGAATTCCGGTTGATAGGTGAGATTTTGATCCGAGGGTCGGAATGGAATTCCGAGAGTTGCAGTAGCTTTGTTAGGTGATTTGGGATGTGTGTGCAAAATTTCAGATGATTCGGAGGTGGTTTGGTTGGGTTTTTGATCGAATGCGAGTTTCGGAAGAATTTGAAGAACATAGGCTTGGATTTGATGTAATTTGATGGTTTTAGTGTTAATCGTGGTGTTTTTATGATTGGAACAAGTTTGAATAATGTTTTAGGGCGTATTGGTATTTTTGGTTGAGGTCCCGGGGGCCTCGGGGTGAGTTCGGATGGTTAAAAGGGAGAGTTTTGGAATTTTTCATGTGCTAAGTCTGCTGCTTCTGGTATGTTTTCGCTTCTGCGGAATTTGGACCGCAGAAGCGGTATCGCTTATGCGATTGGGGAACCGCAGAAGCGGTTAGAGCTTGAGTTGGGTTTTCCGCAGAAGCGGAAGTTTGGGCCGCAGAAGCGGTCCCGCTGGTGCGATTCCTGGGCCGCAGAAGCGGTCGAAGCCTTTAAGTGGAAAACCGCAGAAGCTGTATAAAAGTCGCAGAAGCGGTCCCGCATAAGCGGGAACGGGACCGCATAAGCGAAAAAAGAGCTGGGCAAAGAAGATTTTAAAATAACATTTCATCCGCGAGCTAAGGGTATTTTCCTCCATTGTTGAACATCTTGAGAGCTTTTTGGGAGCAATTGAAGAGGGTTTCGACTGAGATTGACTGGAGGTAAGTTTTAAAAACATGATTATATGTGAAATTAACCTAGAAATTCATGGAAATTAAGCCTAAAAAATTGATGAACTAGGGCTTGGGATTTTGAGATGTTAAATTGGGATTTGATGGGTCATTTGAGTTCGGATTTGAGAGTTCTTGGTATGTATGAACTCGTGAGAAGATGAGGAATCCATTGATGTTAATTTTCTAATTTTTCGAGAAGTGGGCCCGGGGCTCGGGTTTTGCTAGTTTCGAGATTCTTGATATTTTTCAATTGTTTTCGACTAGGTATTGTTCCCTTAGCATATTGTGATGTATTCGCTCTGATTTTGGTTAGATTCGACGCGCGTGGAGGCCGATTTGATGGGGCAAGGGCGTCGCGAGCTAGAGATTTCACCGGTTCGAGGTGAGTAATGATTGTAAATGATATCCTGAGGGTTTGAAACCCCAGATTTGCGCGTCGTAGTGCTATATTGAGGTGACTTGCACGCCGGATAGCGAGCGTGGGGTAGAGCACCGTTAGGGATTGTGACTTGGTCCGTCCCGATTGTTGATTTTACCGCGTATTTGACTGAAACTTATTTGATATTATCATGACTTGGGTTGATTGCCATACTTGGGGCTTATTGCCGACTGTTTAAAATCCTCGTGAGTTATCATCACTGTTTTCCTCACTATTTGAAATATTATTTGTACTCAGTCTGTTTGAATTACACTGTTTCATGAACTCAGCTATATTTTTACTCAACCTTGAGTTTTAACTGATGTTTGAACTATTGTTTGAGCTGAGCATTATTGTCTTTACTGATGCCTGAGGGGCTTATGATTATTTTTGGACTGATTGAGGCCGAGGGCCATATGTGAGGATATGTCGAGTGATATGTGAGGAGGTTTTCAGGCCTCGAGTGATATGTGAGGAGGCTTTCAGGCCTCGAGTGTATTGTGAGAAGGCTTTCAGGCCTCATGTTGATATGTTCAGGCTTTCAGGCCTTATGATGATATAGCGCTTGGGCTGTAGGAGCCCCTCCGGAGTCTACACACCCACAGTGAGCGCGGGTACCCATTTAGAATTGGACAGTGGTAACAATGACACTGTCATACGTGTTTTGGTCAGGTAACAATGACTGACCAGTCAGGTAACAATAGCTGACCAGTGGTAACAATGGCACTGTAATACGCGTTTTGGTCAGGTAACAATGGCTGACCGGTCAGGTAACAATGACTGACCAGGAACATAAATCATGCCCGAGGGGCCGGTACTGTTTTGAGATATTTCCCGAGGGGCGAACTTTTATGTGCTCATCTTGCATACTTATTTGCCTCTTTACCTGTTATACCGTGGTATTTGTGCCCGAAGGGCGGATTTTCTGTGCGTATCAGCACTAACTGTTTTGAAATCGTTTTCGTAATCACTGAAAAGATCATTTTTTTAGGAGATTTGAACTGAGCCAAGGTATTTCTAAAGATTTCACAGATTTCACTATTTTTTTCTCAGAAAATTGCACCCGGCTTCTGTATAGCATGTTGGTTGCTTTACGTGATTTCTTGCTGCTCAGTTATCATTTACTTTTATTACTCACTGAGTTGGAGTACTCACTTTACTCCCTGCACCTCACGTGCAGATGCAGGTATTGTTCACCCGGTAAAGGGTTTTGAGCTGGTTGAAGGTATTGCTATCGTAGCTGAGCAGAGTGACCGCCACCGTTCGCGGCACCGGATTTCTTCCTTTTGTTCTAAATTTTATTCCATATATTGCTGGCCCTGTAGTTGCATTTAGACTTCTCTAGATGCTCGTGACTTGTGACACCCCGGTCGGGCTGTGTTGGGTTGTAAACTTCGTTAATTAATGTCCTTAAGTCGTTATTTGCTATTCATTCATGTTTAACTACTTTGAAAGGGACTATTTGGGTTAGTTGGTTGGCCTTGTCTTCACAAGAGGCGCCATCACGACTAGTGCGGGGTTTTGGGTCGTGACAGGTCGGTCAATTATTCAAAAAAAAAAATCATTGCTGAAAAAATGTCATTTTTTAACGCTACTAATATATCTTGAAAATTAAAGTTAAAAAATAATTAAATAGACGAATATATTATAAGAATAATAAATAAAATAATATTAAATTATTTTATTTATAAATAAAATACATAGTTAAAAATATATTATATAGTATATAATATAGAAGGTATTATATAAATACGAAGGTTTATATAATATCAAGGGCATAATAGACTTTTCAAGTAAAAATGTGACTTTTGTGATAACTAGAGCAAAGTAAAATGATTTTTGTGTAACAAAAGAAAGAAAAGTGACTTTTGTGTAATGAACTCAAAGTTGAATGATTTTTACGTGACTAAAAAAAGAAAAGTGATTTTTGGGTAACAAACACAAAAGTTCAATGACCATGGATAAAATTATCTCTTAATTCAATTCTGAACATCCTATTAAGAAGAAAAAAAAAAGACTTCAGCCGAGGGTCTACAAGAAACAGCATTTCCACATTCACAAGTTAGGGGTAAGGTTGCGTACATAATACCATCCCTAGATCTCACTTATGA